>NC_140222.1:3607688-3840188 GCF_951802725.1 Rutilus rutilus | reverse complement strand
AATATGAGTGTGTGTAACGTGTGTGTGTGTAACAGTGTGTAGGTAACAGTTGTGTGTGTGTATGGTGTGTGTTGTAGGAGCTGCTGGCGAGGAGTATGACGGACAGTGATATGCGTTGCGCTCCGTACGAGTTTCCCGAAGAGAGTCCCATAGAACAACTGGAGGAGAAACGCCACCGTCTGGAGCGACAGATCAGTCAGGATGTCAAGTAAAACACACACACACACACACACACACACACACACACACACACACACACACACACACACACTGTGTCCAAACCTGGTTTACTAACTCATTTTTCCATACGCACTGAAAGTGAGTCTCAGCTAATCTGATATTGGATGTTTAATGTACATTATGAGAAGTGTGATTTTGGACCAGTGAAATTTCACTATGATTTATTGCTAGCGATACATTAGTGATGGGTCACACTTTATGAAAATAAATAAATAAAATAATACTGAATAATTGTAATTTTATTTTTATAATATTTTGTTTTATATGTATATATGAGACAAATATTAATAAACATTATTTATAAAATAAATAAATTATAAACAGTAATAAATTAATTATAAATAGCGTTATTAGCGTTATATACAAATATTACTTATATTTAAAAAATATAATTAAATATTAACAATATTAGTATTTAATCTTTTTTTTTTTTTTTTACACAGAATAACAGACCCAAGTAAAAATTCTGTCATATAATTATTATTATTAAGTAAAAAAAAAAAACTAATTACATACAATACAGTAAAAAAAAATTTTTGATAAAAATATAAAATTTGAACAATAATAATAATACATAAATGCATAATAATACATTTTCTTTTTTATTAATAATAATAATATTTGATAATATTATTTATGTATTATTCCTAATAAACTATTTTAATGTATTATTTAAAATAAACTTGTAATTTAAGTAAATGTACGGCAACTTTCTCTTCTAAATGAGATGCAAACGAAGAACTCGACGTTCGTGATTCCATAAAAAGATTCAGTTCAAAGGAGTCGCTGATGTGTGAATCATTCGCCGCCGGCTGTAGATCGTGGGAAACTCCGAGTGTTTGAACATCACACAACATAACGTGTTTTTCTGAAGCGCTTGTAATCGCTGCACCTGCTCACGCGTTGTGTTTGTGATCTGTGTGAATTCTTTGCTTCCCAAAACACTCTGACAAACAGCAGACGCTCATAAACACACAGTTTGGCTGCGTTTCATCAGTTTGTGTGGGTGTGTTTGGGTTTGTGTCGCTTACAGATGCTTAAACACACACACACACACTTTCTGCTCGGATGGAGAGTTTCAGATTCCCTTGGCTGCAGTTTAAATGAACAGTTCTTTACAGAAATCAATCAGCGTCAGTCAGAGTGATTTATACTCTCTTCTCGCGTGTGTGTGTGTGTGTGTGTGTTACTCACTCAAATCTGCTGCTTTGCCTCACGTCCTTCAAGGCTTGAGCCAGAGATTCTGCTGCGAGCCAAACAAGACTTCATGAAAATAGACAGCGCAACCGACCTGGAGTGAGTCTCTGCTTTCCGTCCGTCCGTCTGTGTGTGTGTGTGTGTTTCTCTCAAGGTGTGTGTGTTCTTCTACAGGTATATGCAGGACAGTCATGAGGACGCGGTGGACCAGCATCATATGGAGCGCGAGATGCTCGTAGAAAAAGAGTTCCAGCGCGTGTCCATCTCGGGAGAGGAGAAGTGTGGGGTGAGGACGAGAGAAACACACACTGCACAGAGCTTCAGTTAGCTTGCCTGAAAATACCGTAATATTATATCAATAATACTAAAACACTGATCAAAACTTGAAAACGCTAATGTTAAATTTAACTAATGTAGAAATTACTAATAAAACAAAAACATCTTTATTGGTATTGATTTTTTTTGTACTGGAAAACACAAAACAACTAAAACGTTCTTAAAACAAGATCAATTAAAAATGTTTCATGTAATATTAAAAATTGTTATGAAATTCACAAATGTTCTAATATTAAAATCAGCTGTTCACTTAAAAAAAAAATTTTTATTATGATGGAAATTTATATTTCTATATAATGCATTATAACAAGTTAAAGTATAAATGAACTACAGTTAATGTTTTTTTTATTATTTTAATTCAAAATATGAATATATACTATAATTGTATGTAAATAATATTAAAACACTGATCAAAACAATCAATTAAAATTAAATTGAAATGCAATGTTAAATGTACAAATACAGAAATTACTAATAAAACTTAAAACAAAGTTTAAAATGTGTATATATATATATATATATATATGTTATGATAAACTGTTTGTAATATTAGAATTATAAAATTATTCTACTGTTGAAATCAGAGAATGTTATACATATTTTGTTTTTGCAGGTTACTCTCATGTCATTTTCACTTTAGATTTAGTGAAGTTTAAGATTAAAACAAGTAACACAAATCTGTTTTGTTGAAGATATTAAATTCTCTAGGTTTTGTTCTTAAATTAATCTTGTTTTAAGGATGTTTAGATATTTTACTGGAAAAACAGGATAAATATAATGATATTCTTGTATACTGATTATTGTATTCCACATTTGTAAGTGAATGAAGAAAATGAATAAATCAAGTGAGAATCAATAATATAATTTAATCAAATATCAGCATGTGAATACATTTATTAAAAAGTCAGTTTTTTATATTTAAAACCAGTGTTGTTGATAACCAAAACTCTAAAATATATATTTTTTAACTTATATAAAGCTGAAATAAAATATAAACATCAGATAATTAATTAGAAAATTAGAAATGTTGCCATGGCAACTAACTGAAAAAACATAAGTTCAAGTTGAAGTACTAAAATGACTCAAATTATTACTAATTACTCAAATTATTATTATTATTGTTTTTTTTTGCAAAAGCACATAAAGCTTAGTAAAATGTAAGTTAAAAAGAGAACTTAAAATATAAAAAAGCCCATTCAAAATATTGACATTATAATACTATACAAATAATACTGATAATAATAAGCAAATTGAGGATGCAATATTAAATTGAGCTAATATAGAAATTATTTTAATAAAATACAAAACAATTCTGTATCATTACTGAACTTTCATAAACGCTCTTTTTATCTTAAGATATTAAATTCTATTATTTCAAAATATTTAATTTTATTATATCAAGATATTAAATTCTTTGTTTTCTCTAAGGTTTGTTCTTAAATTTATTATCTTAAGATTTTAAATTCTATTATATTAAGATATTAAATGTAGTTATTTTCTAAGTTCTATAAGTTTAGTTCTCAAATTCATCTTGTTTTAAGGATGTTTAGATATTTTGACTGGGAAACAGGACAGATAAGCTGATTCCACACTGATGTGTTGGAGATATCCGCTAGTGTGTTCAGGTGCTGTTCACCGATCTGGTGATCTGTGTGCGGTGAAGGCCCTTTATTATCTCAAGATATTAAATTCTATTATCTCAAAATAAAATAAAAATCCTCTAAGCTCTCTCTAAGGTTTGTTCTTAAATTTATTATCTTCTTAAATTCTTAAATTTATTATCTCAAGAAAGTAAATTCTATTATCTCAATATATTTTTCTCTAAGGTTTGTTCTTAAATGTATTATCTTAACATCTTAAATTCTATTATCTCAAGATATTAAATTCTATTATCTCAATATATTAAATTCTCTAAGGTTTGATATTAAATTTAACATTTTAAATTCTATTATCTCAAGATATAAAATTAATTTATTTTCTAAGTTCTGTAAGATTTGTGTTCAATTTCATCTTGTTTTTTTTTTTACTGGAAAACAGGGCAAATAACCCTACTCCTAATGATCCACTGATGCGTTAGTGATTTCCGCTGGTATGTTCAGGTGCCGTTCACTGATCTGGTGGACGCAGCGGGTGAAGGCCCTTTAATGTCTCAACATAATAAATTCTCTAAGTTTTCTCTAAGGTTTGTTCTTAAATGTATTATCTCAAGAAAATAAATTATATTATCTCAAGATATTAAATGTATTATCTCAAGATATTAAATTCTCTAAGTTTTCTCTAAAGTTTGTTCTTAAATTTATTATCTCAAGAAAATAAATTCTATTATCTCAAGATATTCAATTCTCTAAGTTTTCTTTAAGGTTTGTTCTTAAAATTATTATCTAAATATATTAAAATCTATTATCTCAAGATATTAAATCCTATTATATCAATATATTAAATTCTCTAAGTTTTCTCTAAGGTTTGTTCTTAAATGTATTATCTCAAGAAAATAAATTATATTATCTCAAGATATTAAGATATAAAATTCTCTAAGTTTTCTCTAAAGTTTGTTCTTAAATTTATTATCTCATGAAAATAAATTATATTATCTCAAGATATTAAATTCTCTAAGTTTTCTCTAAGGTTTGTTCTTAAAATTATTATCTAAATATATTAAATTCTATTATCTCAAGATATCAAATCCTATTATATCAAGATATTAAATTTTCTAAGTTTTCTCTAAGGTTTGTTCTTAAAATTATTATCTCAATATATTAAATTCTATTATCTCAAGACATTAAATTCTATTATATCAAGATATTAAATTCTCTAAGTTTTCTCTAAGGTTTGTTCTTAAAATTATTATCTCAATATATTAAATTCTATTATCTCAAGACATTAAATTCTATTATATCAAGATATTAAATTCTCTAAGGTTTGTTCTTAAAATTATTATCTAACTATATTAAATTCTATTATCTCAAGATATTAAATTCTCCAAGTTTTCTCTAAGGTTTTAAATTCAGTTATTTTCCAAGTTCTCCAAGTTTTATTCTCAAATTCATCTTGTTTAGTAACAAATAACCTGATTCCTAATGATCCTCTGATGCGTTAGAGATTTCCGCTGGTGTGTTCAGGTGCCGTTCACTGATCTGGTGGACGCAGCGAAGTGTGTGGTGAAGGCCCTTTAATATCTGAAGATATGATGTTTTGCTTGTGTTTTTTTTTAACCTTTATTTTACCAGGAAATAATCCCATTGAGATTCAAAATCTCTTTTTCAAGGGAGTCCTGGCCAAGACAGCAGAATAGTAGTTCCATATAAATAAATAAATAAATAAATATACAGACATTTGACAGAAAAAGACAGTTGGCAATTTAACATCATCTCAACATCATCACCAGCAGCGCTCAGTAACAGCACATGTGCATTTAGTACTCAAATAGTCCTTTATCCTAATTTTAAACTATGTCATTGTCTGTAAATAGTCGAATTTTAGCTGATTCTGCAATTTATACCAGGAAAAAGATGCAAAAACTTTAAAGGCACCCAAAACAGTTCTATAATAGAAACCCAACTTTACTCTAATTTTTTTTTGTTAAACACTTTATATGCTGTTTAAAAGACACATTTTCTTCTAAAAAGGAAACCAAGATATTTATAGACTGATACTCGGTCAATAACTTTCTCATCTAGTGTAACAATGTGACAAGCATCTTCTGTTTTCCTTGATTTAAAAAAAGCACATAATTTTAGTTTTATCTGAGTTTACTACAAGTCTCAATTTATGAAGATTCTTCTGGATCATTTTAAAAGCACATTGCAGATCTTCTATGGCACTTGTCAAGGACGGGGCAGAACAATACAAAACGGTATCATCCGCATAAAAATGACACTCTGCTTTTGTTACATTCTGACACAAGTCATTTATATAAATAGTAAATAAAAAGGGACCCAAAATGGACCCCTGGGGGACACCCTTTTGTATAAGTAATGAGTTTGAGGACACACCATCAGCCTGAACACTTTGTGTTCTGCCACTCAAATAGTTGCCAAACCATTTGATAGCTTTTGGACACATTCCAGTATCCAGCGATCTCTGAGACAGAACGTGTGGTCAACTGTGTCAAACGCCTTTGAAAGATCGAAGAGCAGCGCAGCACAATACAATCAATAGCACTTATGAAATCATTTAACACTTTCATAGTGGCAGTGACAGTGCTGTGTTTTTACCCGACTGCAAATCATTAAAAATAGTCTTTCAACTGGTCCCTATAAGCCCTTCTAAAACCTTGGCTAAAGCAGATCGCTTAGATATTGGAACTAGAATTATTTGGATTTGATCTGTCACCACCCTTTAATAAAGGAGTGACATATGCTGACTTCAATACACTCGGTATTACTCCAGTTTCAATAGTCAGGTTGAAAATGTGTGTCAAAGGTTCTGCAATATGTTCAGCAGCAATATTTTAAAAAGTATGGATCCAACCCATCCGGACCAGCGGATTTCTTAGCATTTAACTTTATAAGAGCATCATATACCTCCTGCGCTGCAAGAGGAACAAGATCAAAATCGATAGGTTCATTTTCCCTAGACAAAGAGTCGTCCTCTTGTCGTCTCTGTTATTGTGTTGCGTTCTCAAACAACAACCCAGAAGATATAAAGTGCTATCTAGCATACTTTCCCTGTCTGTAATCATTTTATCATTCAGCTTCAATATATTTGGCATGACAGTATCTATAAAGTCAGAAGACAGTGATTTTAGAACTTTCCAAAATGTAGAGGGATTAGCTGATCACATATTTGTTTCTCAGGTTCCTAAAATGTTGCCAGTCTGAGCTATTTTGGGATTTCTTTGCCATTGACCAAGCAAGATCACTCACGACCAAGCAAGATCACTCACGAATTAGATCAGACAATTTCTCTGAAAAGCACGGATTATCACGCCCTTTCATCTTATATTTCCTAAAAGGAGCATGCTTGTTTATAATGTCCAAAAATAGTGATTTCAAATATTGCAACGCTAATTTCGGGCTCCGGGATCAGATTCACTCTAGTCCATGTAATACATTTCGACTTGCGTGTATCAAGACTTTTAGAGACCCCGCTCATTGTGATTTTGGGCCTCGAGAGTTTTTTGATGGAAACGTAAAAGGAGCAGGCTTGAAAGATGTTTCAAGTTTCCATCGAGGTCAAGGTCAAGGTCAATTTGATTTCTATAGCACCTTTTAACAACACGAATGTTGCCCAGAGTGCTTCACAGTTACATCACAAAAACACATACATTAGAGACAGAGCATATAAAAAAAAATGCAAACCAAAAAAACATGACAATAAAAAACGTATATAAAAAGATTAAAACCTTTCGACATCACTTTATCGACTTTTAGACTGCAACCATATTGTGTTTCAAATATGCATACAGCATTTAGACGTGTTGTTTTAATATGCTTGATCAAAAAGATACGTTTTAATTGATGTTTTAAAAACATTTAATGTCGGAGAAGCTCTAATAGATAATGGGAGTGTATTCCAAAGTCTTGGAGCATAAACTGGAAAAGACCTTTCACCTTTAGGGTTCAGACGCGATTTCGGGACGTTTAATAATAACCGTGATGACGATCTAAGTGATCTTTGAGGAGAATATGAACTTAAAAGTTCAGATATATAAATAGGGGCCAATCCGTGAAGAGCTTTGAACGCGTAAGTTAAGACCTTAAAATCAATTCTCTGTTTCACAGGAAGCCAATGGAGAGAGGCCTGGATAGGTGAAATATGTTCCCTCTTTTTTGTCCCAGTGAGGAACCGGGCTGCCGCGTTTTGGACAATCGGCAATCGTGAAAGTGATGACTGACTAATTCCAGCACACAGTTGCGGGTCGGCATCCATGTAGTGAAACCAGGCTCATGCCATACATCCAGCTCTCCTGACTGCCGTGATAACATATAAAGTGCATTTGAGGAAACGTTATAGTTACTCACTAGGACCTCCCAGCAGAGTCCTGTACGGGTCCGATTTTGTAAATCCACACCCGCCCGTACCCGCAGTGCTTCAAGCCGCATCCGACTCGTTATCCGACAGCAGCACTAATTAAAATCCGCACCCGACCCGCTTAAAATAGAACCGACACCCGACCCGCACCCGAAATAAAATCAGTTTAGACTGTCACATTATAGACACACTTACAAAAATGTTTATTGCCAGGTCATACAGAAGTTATTACACGACAACTTCAGCCGAAGCTGTCAAAAGGCCGATACATAAAGAACATGGCAAACGTTACCACAAAACTGAGTAGCCTTATCACATTTTACCAATCGAACAGACGCGGCTACAACACTATATGCCACGCAATTTCATCTAGCCTACATCTGACCATTTTGGGTTCAAACACGCCCTGCACACCACACATACTTAACAGTGTTAAATTAAAAAAATACTGTTCGACAGAACTGCTTTGTTACCACAGTGTCTGCGTGCTTCCTCAGGGATGAAGTTCCACATCTGCGGCGATCCAACACGAAAATGTTTGCAGCAAAGCCTTTCACAATATTTTCTTCAGATAACTCCAAATTTCTCCCACACACTGGACTTGATTTTTGATGACGTATTGTCGACAACTTTACAATCTCCACTAGCTATTCTTTTCTTCAACTCCTCAGCATCCATCTCGACGACTGCAGATCGCGTGCGCGGTTATGAGGGATTTTGAAAAGTGAAAGTAGAGACTCCTGGGCGGGCGTGGGCACAAATAAACTGATGTGGATTTTAAATTATTTTATCAACTTGAAATACAGGCATATTTTTGTAAATGTGTTCCTAAAAATATGCATATATTTTTAAGTTTGCGCGTGATTGTTTTAAACCCGTGTTTCCCCCGTGTCCGACCCGACCCGCACCCGTATCCGACACAGTTGGATATTTTTCACCTGTTTGCGGGTCAGAACCCGTGCAGGACTCTAATTGTGATTTCCGCTGGTGTGTTCAGGTGCCGTTCACAGATCTGGTGGACGCAGCGAAGTGTGTGGTGAAGGCCCTGTTCATCAGAGAGAAGTACATCGCTCTATCTCTGCAGAGCTTCTGTAAGACCACGACTCGATCCCTGCAGGAGCTCAACCAGAGACCGCTGGACCTCAGCGTCTTCGAGGACCTGCGCGGGAGCCCCGTCGACTCAGGTGTGTGACACACACACACACACACACACACGCATGTCCACAACATAGAATAGAATATAAAACTTTAAAAGTTTAAAAACATTTCAAATACAATGAAATTGCGAATGCCCTTCCAACTATGTACCATACCATACACATTAACATAAATACATACACACACAGATAAATGGAGTTGCACTCATACTGTATTTTGGCCAAGTACATAATATAATGACAAATGAGCAAATAATTAAAGCTATGAAATATGGGGTGTAGAGATATTATGTGTGTTAATTCTCTTAATCCAATTACCACCACTCGACCCAGCGCTGACGTGAGTGTGTGTGTGTGTGTGTGTGTCTCTCAGACATGCGCGTTCACATGCCGGTGTCAGAAACACACCCGTACGACGGGCAACACCTGAAGAACCTGCCGCCGGACGCCGGATACACCTGTGCGATGGTGGACGGGGTCATTCACGTCTACACCGCGCAAAACCCCACGGACAAGTGAGTTTCGGGGAAGACCGCACTGAAAACTTCTTCTAAAGGGGCTTTCGCACCGGATAGTTCTAGTTTCCCTGAGAACTAATGGTTCTCTTACACCGTGTCCTAACCAGACGCGATGCGATGAGATTCCAGCGACAAATAGTTGCTTTACATGTTTCTGGAGTAAATATATAGGGTATAATCTGTGTTTAAATGGCGGGTGCTGGTGTTTCACGTGCGTTCGGCCAATCAGCGAACACTAACGTCACTGTAGTTCCTATAGCGCTGGTTTAGACCGACTCTGAAGTAGGAGTAAATTAGTTCCTCCAAAAGCAGTTTCTAGAACTAAAATCGTTCCTAGTTCCTGCGGTGCGAACACGGCGAGGTCCGGGAACTTCCGCCAATAGTTGTAGGAACTATGAGAAGGTTCCTCCGGAGCGAAAGCCCCTAAAGAGCTAAATTTAGCTTAACCTTCTATTGGGGACGTCCTAGAAAGAAGAACTGGATCATGAAGACACACGTGTACAGCAGAGAAGCAAACAACTCAATACTCTAATAAACAACAACACATTATTGGGTTAAATAATGGCTGACTTCATCCTCAGAAATGAGAAAAATTAGCATTATTAGCATTATTAGCAGTAGCATTAGTAGTTTCAGTGATACTTGGTAAAAGGATTCCATTAAACACATCTTTTAGACATCTTTCTACATTCATTTGGAGATTTCAATGTGAAAATGATGTATTACATTATAAAAACATATTTTGCACATTTTTACATATTTTAATGTTAGCTGCAATTAATTAGAGTGTTTTAATCGACTGATAGCACTAATTTGTGTGAATAAATATTGTAGTTTTACTTTAAAAGTAAATAATAGTAAATTCATTTTTAAAAAAAGTAAATAATAACTTTGAGGTGCACAATGAGGTGCATTCTGGGATCTCTAGTCAGGGTGCAGAATTTCAATTCAGATGTTCATTTAACAAAGTAGAATCTGTGTTATTATCGTTAACTAAAATGATTTAAAAAAAGGTTAATTTAAAAGAAATATATATAAAAATGTAGTTATTAAAGTTAGAATCTGATCTGGTCAGTGTATTAGAAATGACTAAAGAAATAATGCTGTCAACACAATAATGCTGTGTTTTTGAAGAAATAATCTTTAAACGATGTTCAATAAGTGTTTTTAAGTTCAGTGTTTAGTATGTAAATTGATCCGTCAGTGTTTCGGTGTGTGTGTGTGTGTGTGTGTGTGTGTGTGCAGGAGCACAGAACTGGACCTGCCGTATCCAGACCTGCAGGAATACATCGGCGATATGAACGTCATGATGGCGCTCATCATCAACGGCCCCGTGTGAGTGACGGATTACCCAGCATGCACTGGGCTCGCTGTACGTGCGTGCGTCTGACGTGTCGTGTTTCCACAGGAAGTCGTTCTGTTACCGGCGGTTACAGTATCTGAGCTCCAAGTTTCAGATGCACGTTCTCCTGAACGAGATGAAGGAGCTCGCCTCGCAGAAGCAAGTGCCACACCGAGACTTCTACAACATACGCAAGGTCACACACTCCACCAGTCGTCCAATCAGAGGACACATCCGGAGCTTGAGTTCAAGGGCCAATCAGAACACAGAACAACTTTAAATAAGTAGAACAAAAAAAAAAAAATGGAAATATCAATTAATAAATCATTAAATCAACTGAGAAACAGATTATAAACATGTGGATAAATAGATTATAGAATCGGCATCTTTAGTCATCAAAGATCATCAATATATACATCAAAAAGCTAATTAAAATAAGAAACTTCAATATTAATGGAGAACGTTATATTTAAATATCCAAGGTAATACAATTATGAATAAAATACTAATTAAATATCAAAATAAAAATGTTTAAATAAATATTTTAACTAATAATAAATTATATAATTATACATATAATTTAATTCTATATAAAAAAGAACTATAATAATGTGCAATATTAAAATATACAGAATATTAAATGTAAGATAATTTAATAAATCAACATTTTGAAAGGAATAATATATAAATAACTATATACAGTATATGTTATTTTTCAATTGTATTTAAATGTATTTAAATATTTTATATTCATAAATTTAATATGACGTATATTACATAAATATTATGTATTATGTATGATATCTAATATTTTCTGAAATAATTAACTATATTAATGTAACATTTTTGAATATTAAAATATATAGAATATTGAATGTAATGAAAATTATTATCAAATAAAATCGGTGTGAAAAACAAGTGAATTATCAAATTAAAAGAAAATATTAGATATTATATAAAATATATTTATCTTAGAAAATTATAATATATCAAATAATGCACGTTATTAGAATATTAAAATATATGTATTATTAGAATATAAGATAATTAATACAAATTAAGTTACTAATATAGGAATAATAATAAGAATGAAAATAGTTTTACTGTATAATAAATTAATTCTATAATATAATTCTAAATATATTATTATAGAAAGAATATATATATAAAAATATCTAATATACAATTCCAAATACAACTTATGATTTAAAGGAAGACATTTCATAAATTCAGAGTTTTGGCTGAGAAAAACAATGCAGACCGGTTGTTGACGTGACTCTTGCGTCCGTCAGGTGGACACACACATCCACGCCTCGTCCTGCATGAACCAGAAGCACCTCCTGCGCTTCATCAAGCGAGCGATGAAGAAATCCCCGGACGAGATCGTGCGAGTGGAGGACGGCCGAGGACAGACGCTGATGGAGGTGTTCGAGAACATGAACCTGACGGCGTACGACCTCAGCGTCGACACACTCGACATGCACGCAGTAAGACCTCCAGCGCTGTGTGTGTGACGAATGGTTAAAACATTAATACATTTTTAGCTAGCTGTGATTTTGTACATGTGAGCCTGGATCACGTCACCAGTCTCGAGGCGCACGGGTATATCTGTGGCAATAGCCAACTATACATTGTACGGGTTAAAATTATCCATTTTTCTTTTATGCCAAAAATCATGAGGATATTCAGTAAAGATCATGTTCCATGAAGATATTTAGTACATTTCCTACCGTAAATATATAAAACATGTGTTTCTGTGAGTGAGTGCAGCACAATCGCAAACATAAATGCACAACTTTAGAGGAGATTTTCTCAATGTTTAGATTTGCTTGCACCCTCAGATTCCAGATGTTCAATAGTTGTATCTCTGCCAAATATTGTCCTATCCTAACAAACCACACATCACTGGAAAGCTTATTTATTCAGCTTTCAGATGATGTATAAATCTCAAAATATTGACCCATGTGACTGGCTTTGTGGTCCAGGGTCACATACAGTGCTATGCATAAGTTTAGACACCCATGCTAAAGTTGACTAAAAAGAGGAATAAAAAAATCATCTTTTGGAAATTGAACTTAATGCCTTAATTTAAAAAATTAGGAAAAATCCAACCTTTAAGGACACCAATTTTCTTTGTGAATGAATAATGTATCGTAAATAAATAAATGTTCTTCCTTAAAATACAGGGTGCATAAGTTAGTACACCCCGATGTTAAATTCCCATAGAGGCAGGCAGATTTTTATTTTTAAAGGCCAGTTACTTCATGGATCCGGGATACTATGCATCCTGATAAAGTTCCCTTGGCCTTTGGAATTAAAATAGCCCCACATCATCACATAGCCTTCACCATACCTAGAGACTGGCATGGTTGTATTTCAGTTAGCCTAATAGCTAGTTTGATTTGCATTGAGAGATGATCTTATGGAAAGTACTCCATGCCAATCTCTAGGTATGGTGAAGGCTATGTGATGATGTGGGGCTATTTTAATTCCAGAGGCCAAGGGAACTTTATCAGGATTCATAGTATCCTAAAAAAAAAAATACAAAAAATACTTAAAAATACAAATCTGCCTGCCTCTATGGGAATTTAACATAGGGGTGTCCAAACTTATGCACCCTGTATTTTAAGGAAGAACATTTATTTATTTACGATACATTATTCATTCACAAAGAAAATTGGTGTCCTTAAAGGTTGGATTTTTCCTAATTTTTTAAATTAAGGCATTAAGTTCAGTTTCCAAAAGATGATTTTTTATTCCTCTTTTTAGTCAACTTTAGCATGGGTGTCTAAACTTATGCATAGCACTGTATGTACATTTCTGAAATACATAACTTAGTTTCCTCTGATAACAGATCATATGTAAGGTGGACTCGTGCACTTTCTGTAAGGCTGCTTTGAAAGGATGTGTGTTGAGAAACGTGAACTGAACTGAATTTAAAGGAAGACATTTCTTAAATTTAGAGTTTTGGTTGAGAAAAACAATGCAGAATATGAAACGCATCAGATGGTCTGTGGAAACAAGCTGCTGTCGAGATGTAAAGGTAGCTGTAAAACCCGTTAGCGTTCCCTAGTTCCCCGTTTCTCCTGAAACAGGCCTTTGGGGAAAAACACAAACTGAGATACAGTGTACAAGTTCTTGTTTTTAATATTTATAAGCTATCACACGAGCAAGAGTGCCGTTTCCCTAATATCAGCACTTTTGCAAATGTGAGATTGATTTTATACAACAATTCAATAAACGATAACGGTAACACTTTATTTTACAGTGTCCTTGTTACATAATTACATGTACTTACCATAGTAATAACAGTAAATTATGCATAATTACATCATAACCAAATCCTAACCCTATAGTAAGTGCATGTAGTTAATTAATATTACTCAGTACCTAAATATATAATTACTCTGTAATAATGACACCTTAAAATAAGTGATATTATGCTATTGGTTTCATTTTAGACAATATTGTCTGTTTTTCCTCTATTTTGCTAATGATAATAGTTCCTGACGGTAAAGCCATTGCGTCTCGGAGGAAGTGTCAGTTTCCGTTCTAATGAACGACTCAACGACTCACTCACTCACTTCTGCTCTGTCCCTGAATGAATCGGTTTGAACGAATCGTTTGAGTGAATGATTCAGTGACTCACTCGGTGAGACAGGGATTTGCCGCCCCCTACTGGCGGTTTTAGGATCATTTAATTTTAGCTGGAGGACGAAGATTGAATTTTGGTTTGTTTTCGGTCATGACAGTAACAATAGTTCTGGTTACAGAGATGGAATAAGTTTATAAATAGACTATTAAGAGCGAAATATGAGATAACAGAGATAAAGTAATAGCAATCTCAGTCTCAGGCCTCTGACTGTCTCTTATAAACGTGTGTGACTGTGTGACGTAACGCCTGACGCTTCCTCCGCAGGACAGAAACACGTTCCATCGCTTCGACAAATTCAACTCCAAATACAATCCCATCGGAGAGTCCATCCTCAGAGAGATCTTCATCAAAACAGACAACCACATCCAGGGGAAGTACTTCGGCCACATCGTGAAGGTGCGAGAGCAGACCTGCAGCTGTCAATCATTCCCATCATCACCAGTCACACGCTATTACAGCTGTCAATCATTCCCATCATCACCATTCACACGCTCTTACAGCTGTCAATCATTCCCATCATCGCCATTCACACACTATTACAGCTGTCAATCATTCCCATCATCGCCATTCACACACTATTACAGCTGTCAATCATTCCCATCATCGCCAGTCACCAGCTCTTACAGCTGTCAATCATTCCCATCATCACCAGTCATCCGTTATTACAGCTGTCAATCATTCCCATCATCACCATTCACACGCTCTTACAGCTGTCAATCATTCCCATCATCACCATTCACACGCTATTACAGCTGTCAATCATTCCCATCATCAC
Organism: Rutilus rutilus; assembly: GCF_951802725.1. Taxonomy (NCBI): domain Eukaryota; kingdom Metazoa; phylum Chordata; class Actinopteri; order Cypriniformes; family Leuciscidae; genus Rutilus; species Rutilus rutilus. The sequence continues at coordinate 3,824,995 of NC_140222.1, read as the reverse complement.
CATTCACACACTATTACAGCTGTCAATCATTCCCATCATCACCATTCACACGCTCTTACAGCTGTCAATCATTCCCATCATCACCATTCACACGCTATTACAGCTGTCAATCATTCCCATCATCGCCAGTCACCCGCTATTACAGCTGTCAATCATTCCCATCATCACCATTCACACACTATTACAGCTGTCAATCATTCCCATCATCGCCAGTCACCCGCTATTACAGCTGTCAATCATTCCCATCATCGCCAGTCACCAGTTATTACAGCTGTCAATCATTCCCATCATCACCAGTCACACGCTATTACAGCTGTCAATCATTCCCATCATCGCCAGTCACCAGTTATTACAGCTGTCAATCATTCCCATCATCACCATTCACACGCTATTACAGCTGTCAATCATTCCCATCATCACCAGTCACACGCTCTTACAGCTGTCAATCATTCCCATCATCACCATTCACACGCTATTACAGCTGTCAATCATTCCCATCATCACCAGTCACACGCTCTTACAGCTGTCAATCATTCCCATCATCACCAGTCACACGCTCTTACAGCTGTCAATCATTCCCATCATCACCATTCACACGCTATTACAGCTGTCAATCATTCCCATCATCACCAGTCACCCGCTATTACAGCTGTCAATCATTCCCATCATCGCCAGTCATCCGTTATTACAGCTGTCAATCATTCCCATCATCACCAGTCACCAGTTATTACAGCTGTCAATCATTCCCATCATCACCATTCACCCGCTATTACAGCTGTCAATCATTCCCATCATCACCATTCACACGCTATTACAGCTGTCAATCATTCCCATCATCACCAGTCACACACTATTACAGCTGTCAATCATTCCCATCATCACCAGTCATCTGTTATTACCGCCATTAATGACCCATTACATTCATTATTAAATCATAACTTCAGTTAATGCATCATCAATAGTGTTAAAGCACCCTTTATTTTTAGATATAATCTTTATTCCTTTCCTAAAACTATATTTTGAAAGAAAAATGTGTTGATTGAGATAAATTTAGTTCAAACTCGAATAATTCTTCAGTGAAAACCCATTCAAATACACTCCAGCTCAGACAGGTGTGTGTGTGTGTGTATCTCGTTCTGAATGTGCTGCCGTGTGGCTTCCTGTGTGTGCAGGAAGTGATGTCAGACCTGGAGGAGAGTAAGTACCAGAATGCCGAGCTGCGTCTGTCGATCTACGGCCGATCCGTGGACGAGTGGGACAAGCTGGCGCAGTGGGCCGTCACACACTCCGTCTACTCCGATAACGTGCGCTGGCTCATCCAGATCCCACGCCTGTTGTGAGGACACACACACACACACACACACACACACTCCGTCTACTCCGACAACGTGCGCTGGCTCATCCAGATCCCACGCCTGTTGTGAGGACACACACACACACACACACACACACACTCCGTCTACTCCGACAACGTGCGCTGGCTCATCCAGATCCCACGCCTGTTGTGAGGACACACACACACACACACACACACACACACTCCGTCTACTCCGACAACGTGCGCTGGCTCATCCAGATCCCACGCCTGTTGTGAGGACACACACACACACACACATACACACACACACACACACACACTCCGTCTACTCCGACAACGTGCACTGGCTCATCCAGATCCCACGCCTGTTGTGAGGACACACACACACACACACACACACACACACTCCGTCTACTCCGATAACGTGCGCTGGCTCATCCAGATACCACGCCTGTTGTGAGGACACACACACACACACACACACACACACTCCGTCTACTCCGATAATGTGCGCTGGCTCATCCAGATCCCACGCCTGTTGTGAGGACACACACACACACACACACACACACACACACACTCCGTCTACTCTGACAACGTGCGCTGGCTCATCCAGATCCCACGCCTGTTGTGAGGACACACACACACACACTCCGTCTACTCCGATAACGTGCACTGGCTCATCCAGATCCCACGCCTGTTGTGAGGACACACACACACACACACACACACACTCCGTCTACTCTGACAACGTGCGCTGGCTCATCCAGATCCCACGCCTGTTGTGAGGACACACACACACACACACACACACACACTCCGTCTACTCCGATAACGTGCACTGGCTCATCCAGATCCCACGACTGTTGTGAGGACACACACACACTCACTCTCTCACTCTCTCATTCACTCACTCACTCTCTCTCACTCTCTCACTCACACACTCACTCACTCACTCACTCTCACACTCACTCACTCTCACACTCTCACTCTCTCAATCACTCTCACACTCACACTCTCTCAATCACTCTCACACACTCTCTCAATCACTCTCACACACTCACTCACTCACTCACACTCACACACTCACTCACACACTAACACACTCACTCACTCACTCTCACAATCTCACTCACTTACACTCACACACTCACTCTCACTCACTCACTCACTCTCTCACACTCACTCACTCACTCACTCTCACTCACTCACTCACACTCACACACTCACTCACACTCTCACTCTCTCACACTCACTCTCACACACTCACTCACACTCACACACTCTCACTCACACACTCACTCACTCTCACACTCACTCACTCTCACTCACTCTCACTCACTCACTCTCTCACACTCTCACACTCACTCTCACTCACTCACTCACTCACTCACTCACTCTCACACACTCTCTCACTCACACACTCACTCACTCACTCTCACTCACTCACTCACTCTCACACTCTCACTCTCTCAATCACTCTCACACTCACACTCTCTCAATCACTCTCACACACTCTCTCAATCACTCTCACACACTCACTCACACACTCACACACTCACTCACTCACTCTCACAATCTCACTCACTCACACTCACACACTCACTCTCACTCACTCACTCACTCACTCACTCTCTCACACTCACTCACTCACTCACTCACTCACACTCACACACTCACTCACACTCTCACTCTCTCACACTCACTCTCACACACTCACTCACACTCACACACTCTCACTCACACACTCACTCACTCTCTCACTCACTCACTCACTCACTCACTCTCACTCACTCTCACTCACTCACTCTCTCACACTCTCACTCTCTCACACTCACTCTCACTCACTCACTCACTCACTCACTCTCACACACTCTCTCACTCACACACTCACTCACTCACTCTCACTCACTCACTCTCACTCACCCACTCACTCTCTCACACTCACTCTCACACTCACTCACTCACTCACTCACACTCACTCACTCACTCACTCACTCACTCTCACTCACTCACTCTCACACACTCTATCACTCACTCACTCACACACTCACTCACTCTCACACTCACTCACTCACTCACTCTCTCACACTCACTCTCTCACACTCGCTCACTCTCACACTCACTCACTCTCTCACACTCACACACTCGCTCACTCTCACACTCACTCACTCTCTCACACTCACTCACACTCACTCACTCACTCACTCTCTCACACTCACTCACTCACTCTCTCACACTCACTCACTCTCTCACACTCACACACACTCTCACACTCACTCTCACTCTTTGTTTTTATGTTTTATGGGTTTTTCCATGAGTGTGATGTGTGTGTGTGTGTGTGTGTGTGTCCCTGCAGTGACGTGTACCGCACTAAGAAGCAGCTGATCAACTTCCAGCAGATGCTGGAGAACATCTTCCTGCCGCTGTTTGAGGCGACGGTCAATCCCAGCAGCCACTCACACCTGCACCTGTTCCTGACACACGTGAGTCTCACACACACACACACACACACACACACACACACACACACACACACACACACACACACACACACACACACACACACACACACTCACACCTGCACCTGTTCCTGACACACGTGAGTCTCACACACACACACACACACACACACACACACACACACACACACACACACACACACACACACACACACACACTCACACCTGCACCTGTTCCTGACACACGTGAGTCTCACACACACACACACACACACACACTCACACCTGCACCTGTTCCTGACACACGTGAGTCTCTCTCACACACACACACACACTCACACCTGCACCTGTTCCTGACACACGTGAGTCTCACACACACACACACCTGTTCCTCCTTCAGTCTGAAACACCAGTCTGTGATGTGTGTGTTGTTCAGGTGGTGGGCTTCGACAGCGTGGACGACGAGTCTAAACCAGAGCATCACATCTTTAACCTGGACAGTCCGACTCCAGAGCGCTGGTGTGACGACAACAACCCGCCGTACTCGTACTATCTGTACTACATGTACGCCAACATGACGGTCCTCAACCACCTGCGCAGGTACTCACACACCGCACTCACACACTCCACATCATCAGAGTGTCAATCACTTCACGAGTCACTCTGAATCACTTCCTGAATCACTTCACCAGTCTCTCTGAGTCACTTCACCAGACTCTCTGAATCACTTCACCAGTCACTCTGAATCACTTCCTGAATCACTTCACCAGTCTCTCTGAGTCACTTCACCAGTCACTCTGAATCACTTCCTGAATCACTTCACCAGTCACTCTGAATCACTTCCTGAATCACTTCACCAGTCTCTCTGAGTCACTTCCTGAATCACTTCACCAGTCTCTCTGAATCACTTCACCAGTCTCTCTGAGTCACTTCACCAGTCTCTCTGAATCACTTCCTGAATCACTTCACGAGTCACTCTGAATCACTGCGTCTGTGAGCAGGAGGCGGGGCTTCAACACCTTCGTGCTGCGACCTCACTGCGGGGAGGCGGGGCCTATTCATCACCTGGTGTCTGGATTCATCCTGTCAGAAAACATCTCACACGGACTTCTGCTCAGGAAGGTATGTGGATGAAAAGAGTGGGAATCGAAAGAGTCATTTGTTCAGGAATCAGGCTGATTCCTGAACGAATGACTCTAATGAACCGGTTCTCTTTGTAGTGAGAGGAAAAACCACTACAGTATAGATTCATAACCGTTATTTGTTTGGGAAATTGGTTACAGTATTTCTCTGCTCATTCATTCGGGAATTGGATTTCACTAGATGCACTATGTGGCTTTGATTCACTAAAGATTCAGTTCATAGGAGTCATTCATGCAAGTATCTGATTTCACTAGTTCACGAAATATGGCTAATTTGAATGAAACAAATTCCCAAACAAATGACTCTTCTTTGCCAGTTCTTTTTAGTCAGTCAAAACCATACAGTATGACTAATGTAGTCCCCAAATAAAGATATATGACAACACATCCAGGGTAGTCCAACCAATTTTCAACCAAATTACTCATATGAACCAGTTCTTTTAAGTGAATCAAAACATGCAGAATGACTAATGTTGTCCAATTCATGAAGGAATGATTCGTATGAGATGTTTTTTTTAGTGAATCAGAATCAAAAATGGCGCTAAAACTTACACACTGCACCTTTAACTACTCTTGTTTGACCATGTTTTTGATTCACTAAAAGAACCAGTTCATAAGAGTCATTTGTTCATGAATCGGACTACATCAGTCACTCTGTATGTGTTCGATTCACTGTAAAGAACCGCTTCATAAGAGTCATTCATTAATGAATCGTTAGTTTTCAGTATTTTGAGCAGGTTATAACAAACACACAGGACAGAATCACCAAAGTGGATGTAGTAGTAGTGATCCACCTGTGTGTGTCGTAGGCTCCGGTCCTGCAGTACCTGTACTATCTGGCTCAGGTGGGCATCGCCATGTCTCCGCTCAGCAACAACAGTCTGTTCCTGAGTTACCACCGTAACCCTCTGCCCGAGTACCTGTCCCGCGGCCTGATGGTGTCCCTGTCCACCGACGACCCGCTGCAGTTCCACTTCACCAAGGTCAGATCACCTGGTGTCCAGTGTTGTGTGGAACTCATTACTAGTAACTCCAGTTACATAATCAGATTACTTTATCAAGTAACTAGTAAAGTAACGCATTACTTTTAAAATTTACAACAAAATATCTGAGTTACTTTTTCAAATAAGTAACAAGTTACTTTTTAACCCATTTATTGACTGACAGTGACAGCTCTCCTGTCCTCATGTTGAGAGAAATCAAAGTGAAGAGGTGTTGTGTGTGTGTGTGTGTGTGTGTGTGTGTGTGTGTGTGTGTGAACATGATGGTTATTGTAGTTCTAGACTAAATGTGAGTGTGCATTTACTGAAAAGATTAAATATTCCTCAAAATTAATAAAATCAGTGAAATGCAGGATCAGAATACTATGCAAATCTCCAATAGCTAAATATGTTAAATAAAACAATTTTTTATGCATTTAATCTCACTTTATTGACCGATGTACTTGCTTCTGAGCTTCGATGATTCAGTTAAACCGTGAGCAAAAATGACTATAGATTTTTTGTTTTTATTGGTAAAGTAAGTGTTAAACTTTCTTCTCCTTCATCCTATTCTTGTCTTATCCAGAATAACAGCAGCTGAAAGGTTTGTTTGAGCTGTTCCTCTACTGTACTCTCTCTACTGTACTTTCTCTACGGTACACTACTGTACTCTCTCTACTGTACTTTCTCTACGGTACACTACTGTACTCTCTCTACTGTACTCTATCTCTACTGTACTCTCTCTACTGTACTCTACCTCTACTGTACTCTATTGTACTCTACCTGTACTCTACTTCTACTGTACTTTCTCTACGGTACACTACTGTACTCTCTCTACTGTACTCTATCTCTACTGTACTCTATTGTACTCTACCTGTACTGTACTCTACCTCTATTGTACTCTACTCTACTTCTACTGTACTCTACCTCTACTGTACTAATGTACTCTACTGTACTCTACTTCTACTGTACTACTGTACTCTACCTCTACTGTACTCTACTTCTACTGTACTCTACTTCTACTGTACCTCTACTGTACTACTGTACTCTACCTCTACTGTACTCTACTTCTACTGTACTACTGTACTCTACCTCTACTGTACTCTACTTCTACTGTACTACTGTACTCTACTGTACTCTACTTCTACTGTACCTCTACTGTACTACTGTACTCTACCTCTACTGTACTCTACTTCTACTGTACTACTGTACTCTACTTCTACTGTACTCTACCTCTACTGTACTCTACTTCTACTGTACTACTGTGCTCTACTTCTACTGTACTCTACTGTACTACTGTACTCTACCTCTACTGTACTGTATCGCTACTGTACTGATACATTGGGTTTTTAGCATCAAGTCCAAGACTATTCATTTACACACACAATGTTATATCAAATTGAGCATTTTAAATCAATAGTAAAACATGTTGTTAACCTTTTACCAAATGTCTTGGAGTATCGCATTTATATCGTATCGTGAGTTCAGTATCGTAATATGTATCGAATTGTGACATGAGGGTATCCTTACACCCCGAGTATTTATGCTTGTGTCTGTGTTTTGCATGACTGTATATGTGTGTGTGTGTTGCAGGAGCCTCTGATGGAGGAGTACAGCATCGCTGCTCAAGTCTGGAAACTGAGCTCATGTGACATGTGTGAACTGGCCAGAAACAGTGTGTTAATGAGCGGCTTCTCACACAGGGTAACAAACACACACACACACAAATACACACAGTATACTGTATATAGAAAGGTTATCAAGGTTAATGAAAATAATGGAAATGATAGCAGGGCTCCCAGAGTCACAGAGAACCCAGAAATATCAGGGTCAGAAACATTTCTGTGGAGAGTATAATTGTGTCCTCATCTATTGTCTGTCTGTCTCAGGCTAAGGGTTATTGGCTGGGTCCAGACTACAACAAAGAGGGTACGATCAGTAACGACATTCGGCGCACAAACGTCCCCGACATCCGCGTGGCGTACCGTCACGAGACGCTGTGCGAAGAACTTCACCTCATCACGCAGGCCGTCCGAACGCAGGAGCTGGACCGCATCGAGGAGGAGGACGACATGCTGTCTTTCACGTCCAGCCAATCCACAGCCCCGCCCACAAGCTCGCCTGTCCAATCAGCACGCTAGAGAAGCCATGACCCCGCCCACACACATACCGGTCCAATCAGCACAGTAGAGATGAGCCACAGCCCCACCCACACTCAGCTGTCCAATCAGCACACTAAAGAAGCCATGACCCCGCCTACATGCTCGCCTGTCCAATCAGCACACTAGAGATAAGCCATGACCCCGCCCACACGCTCGCCTGTCCAATCAGCACACTAGAGAAGAGCCACAGCCCCGCCCACACTCAGCTGTCCAATCAGCACACTAAAGAAGCCATGACCCCGCCCACACACTCGCCTGTCCAATCAGCACACTAGAGAAGCCATGACCCCGCCCACACTCTCATCTGTCCAATCAGCACACTAGAGAAGCCTTGACCCCGCCCACACACTCACCTGTCCAATCAGCACACTAGAGATAAGGCATGTCCCCGCCCACACGCTCGCCTGTCCAATCAGCACACTAGAGATGAGCCATGACCCCGCCCACACACTCGCCTGTCCAATCAGCACACTAGAGATGAGCCATGACCCCGCCCACACGCTCGCCTGTCCAATCAGCACACTAGAGAAGAGCCACAGCACCGCCCACACTCAGCTGTCCAATCAGCACACTGAAGCCATGACCCCGCCCACACACTCGCCTGTCCAATCAGCACACTAGAGAAGCCATGACCCCGCCCACACTCTCATCTGTCCAATCAGCACACTAGAGAAGCCTTGACCCCGCCCACACACTCGCCTGTCCAATCAGGACGCTAGAGAAGCCATGACCCCGCCCACACACTCACTACAGAACGGCGCAGCATCAAGACCAAAGTGACATTCCCTACGTCAGTGTTGATCTCATTTCAGTGCATGTTTAGAGACGTTTCAGCTATGCATCAGTATAATGCAACGGGCACGAGTGTTTGTGTCATTACACCTCCGTCACGAGCGCCGTGATGACATCACAGCTCCTCACGTGCCTTTTACTTTAGCTACTTTTATTTTGAAGTTTTGGCTTTGATTGTAACTTACTGTGTACGTGTCTTTTTTAGTCTCTCGTTCTATTAACTGTTTAATTTCTTCATCAATTTGAAGGATTTATTTTCTCTGATGGCCGAACTGTTCAGATGTGCGTTTACGAATCTCCTCCGGTCCTGCAGGAGGCGCCGTGGAGCCAAAACGAACAGTATTTTTCTAACCCTAAACCTCCTGTGCGCTAAACGCTGGGAGGTTTACACGTCTCCTCGCACACTCGATATACATTATGCCTGACAGTAGTTTTAGTTGAACATTAAACTGACTGTTAATCTTCACACAATATAGTGATTTTCACACTAATAAATCGCACAAATCATGAGATCAAAAACAGCACGATTTGTAGAGATTAGCATGCTGATCGAGCAGACACAGAGCAAAGCATGAGGTTCGACATGCTAGAGAGCAAATGATCACAAGTAATAGTACAGAAATATATATGTATATCTTTATTTTTTGTGAATGAGAATGTTAGTCTACAGCAGTACTGATCAGATCAGAGTATTTTGTTCATATCAATAAAGCATGTGTGCATTCAATCTCCTCTGGGTTCTTGCTCATCTTTGCATCAGACCTAAAAACAGTGATAATAATGTACAAATCAGACACTCCTGATCTTCAAAACCAGCTCTGATTACCAATAAATATGAATTAAATATTCAACGTCCTTCAGCATCCATTAACAGCTTTGTGTGTGTGTGTGTGTTGTATGTGTGTGTGTGTGTTAGTGTCGGTCGACGAGAAGTTTGCGGCCTCAGATCATTAGTCTCACGTCACTGGCCACCTGGAGAGAGAGAATATGACGTTGTGTGAATATGACATCACATACTTCAGTATGACATCATGTGTGTAACGATGACCTCACCGCAAGGGCCGATTTGACGTTCTGCAGCTGGTAGAAAACTCGTCCGCCCTCCTCGGGACAAACAGTCTTGAGCTCGTCACGCGTCATTCCCAGCAGCATGGAGCCGGTGACGCCCCCTAAACACCGGACCGTACTGACACACACAGAGTTTAACAACACAAACATTTTATTATGTGACATCGGAGTTCAGATTAACAAACTAGCATGCTAGTGGTTCTCAACTGGTCTGGCCACATTTTCCCAGGGTCATTAAGCCGCGACCCAAAGTTAACCAAGCAAGTTTAGTTCTCAAAAATGGTTGACAAGCACAAAGTCCCTTTTTACTTAACATACACTGTAAGAACGACAGTAATAAGACTATTAAATAACAACCCCAAACTATAAAGTTAGCATGTTGGTATGAAATAACAAAATAAGTGAACATAAAATGGTATTCTGGAAACGACAGTTACCATTGTAATTACAATAATAACATGAATAAAACATATGCACAATGATCCTGGTGAAGTTAGACGGAATGAATATTATACATGCAATCCTTCCCAGCTAACACACAACATACAACTTGTGTAATGTTGGTACTTTTTGCCCATTTCATGACTTACTAATTGAAAACATTACTATAACGTTGCATGCGCGTAATTTCATTGGCTCTTGTCTTTTGGTGTGTTCAAGTCCTTCTCGGAAGTTCGTACTTACGCGTTCAAGAGTACTTTTTCTTAATTAATTACACAAAAATGAAGAAAGTTTCTTAAACTAGAACTAGAACTTTTGCAATCATATTCTTTGAACAAAGAAATGTGCATCAGGTGTGCTTTGGTTTTTATGTTTTTAATTAGCCTAATTTATGAAGCCACTGCAAACTTTATCGTTAGCCTATATTACATTGTTATATTATAATGCAATCATATTCTGTACTGGCAATTAGCTTACTTTGCTGTAAATAGACAAATCTAGCAATATCACACTGCTAAATAAGCTACCTTTAAATATTGTGGCACTCCGCCATGTTTCTCATGGTGCCTTCACGTGCTATGGTAATTATGGTAAATACCAAAAGCCGACATGTAAAATGCACATGAACACCCCCTCATGTGGAATTTTCCACTGGGCAACTCGTAGAATATTTTGATGCACGAGTTGCCGAGATGAGATAACCTTTGACCTTTTCAAAATGGCGGAGAGCAACGCAAGAGCAGGGGGGCAGCGTTTCATATTATGTTGAAGCTTCCCCAGGCGCCGCCATTGGCTATCAGACCATATCACCTACTGTTAGCATCCCATTGACTCCCATTCATTTTGGCGTCACTTTGACAGCGAATAACTTTACATCTGAGGCGTTTAAAGACTCCATTTGTCCATTATTTATTTCTAAAGAAACACGAAAATGTATAAAAGGCTCCATTACCTTGTATCTTACGTTATGGCCCCGTAGAAGCAGTTTTTGTAAAAATAGGCTAACGATTGTGTCATACCAACGCGACTCTCTGTCGCACAGTAGAGAGATTACCGTATGGACAGGAGGAGAAGCTCGCGCGCAATTGGGGGGACGTGGAGGCAAAATGGCAAAGTAATTAATCAGAATACTAGCAAAAGTTTCTCCTGCTCCTAGCTCATGGACAGCTCCTACTCACACTCTCCGTCTCTGCAAGTTTCGGAAGGGAATGATTCAGATTTCGTTTGGCACAGCTACTAGAAGACAGACGGGTTGCTCACGTCACATCTACGTCGTCAAGCTCAGTGTGAGTCTGCGCAGTACGCTCGACCATCAGGAAGTTAGTGCTTCTAATTGACTTCACTTGCCTCCGTTGAATCCAATGGGGTCGCTGTGTCCAGTTTATATACTGTCTATGCGCAAGAGTCGTGAATACTGTTAGCAGATAGTTTTTGTAGCCTATACAATGTTGTGTCATTAACGATTGTAATATAATGCGTTAACACTCAATTTTCAACTTCGCTGCAATTTCCTTGGTTCATATTTAATCATTTTATGTCGTTTTATTATTTTTTATTATTAATTATGTTTTAATCATCAGAAAGCAACACATTTACGTTTTTTTTTTTTTTTTTTTTGTAAAGATAAAAAAGATACTCTACTGACACAGACCTTGCGGGCACTCTACATTACGACAACAAAAGCACTTGACCACAACACACTGGTAAATACCAGTTCACAAGTGGAAAATATCATCTTTTCCAGAGCACATGAAGGCAGCATCAGTGACACGCCCCCAAGTCGTATACATCAGGGCTTAAAGAAAATCCCGATCGCTCCCACTCGTAAATACGACATTGTGTTGGCGTTCATGTGCGCTCAACTCATAAATACGATCTTTACGAGGTGACTTGAACGCATCATATAAGATTTTGTTGTTGCTCTTTATGATATCCAGCGCGCGCCGCGAGCACAGGAACGTCTGACAGGAAAGCTCGTTTTTCTGAGGTGAGAGACTTTTTATTTCGTTACGAAAATAACCTCAGAATAATCACTCTGACAACATCTAATCTGACCGCTGAATCAGTACGCGTTTCTCTCTCTACTTAAACTGCGTCTGACAGAAACCGCTTTCACGCAACATAAAAGACTTTCATCATAATTTTTTTTCCAATTATGCTTTTTGTTGTTGTTGTGTCTTTGACTACACACTCCGCGACCAACTCAAAACAGTCTTGCGACCCACCAGCTGAGAAACACTGTACTGTGTAGGGTGTATTCCAGATGATCAACTACATTTTTCTAAATGTGCATCGTGTGAGACCATATGGCACCAGGAGTCGTCGTGATTTTCAAACATTTTTAGGTTTTGACTCATTTCAAAACTGACCAAAGCTAAGACATTTTTTACGCAAAATTGTACTAAACGTGCAAATTATTTAATAACGTGCAGTATATTATCCAATATGCAAATTAGGTAAATTAATTAAGCATGCACCTTAATGAGGTCCTGTGACAGTGCAGAATACTATTACTGTTTGAAATGGTTATTGTTTTGCATACTAGTTTCACACACTATTTATTTTTAAAACCGTATGCAGTACACAGTATATACTGTGCAGTACGCTAACACATTTTCCTCACATTTTACTGAAGCCCTTGTGCTCCAGCCAGGCCCGGACCTCCTCCGGACGGGATTTTCTGGTGAGTGCTGGTGCAGCTGGAGTTTCCTGCGGGTCATGGGGTGAAGTTTATGATTGTGAACGTGTGTAACTCAGATCAACAGGACTAGACACATACGTCACGTATACGTACAGGTTTGTCCTCCTGCTGTGGAAGCTGAAGCATGTTGTTGGGGACGTAACCGACCTGCCCTTTCTGATTCCTCACCTTCCACCACTGCTTAGACATGTCCAACAACTACAACACACACGCTGAATCCTATTAGAGACCATTTTCTCAAAAACAAGTTATTACAGAGTCAAGTCACTTTCATTTATATAGCGCTTTTAACAATATAGACTGTTTCAAAGCAGCTTTACAGTGATAATAGGAAATTACAATAACATAGATGGTTTTGGCTTTACAGCAGATCTAGAATAAAGTTATCGTCCAGATAAAGTTAGAAAGTCAGACACTGTATCAGTTCATAAAACTCAAAATCTCTTTGTCTGTGTCTGCAGTCGCTCACCTGTAGTTCTTCACCTTTACTGATGGTGAGCTCACGAGCGTTACGCGCGGCAAAATCAAACACCGCTCGCATGTAGCTCACCGGCAACTCCTCTGAACTGCAAAACACACACCGTTACACACTCAAAGTACAGCAGGAGATCTCCTACACTAAAATACTGAAGTATATCCGTACCTTTCCTCAGGTTCCTCTGGTATTTTGTTGCTCTACACAAAGAAACAGAAGCAAAAAACTATTAAAGCATCTGAATTAAATGTTTCTCATGTAATTAAAGGGATAGTTCACCCAAAAATGAAAATGAGCCCATGATTTACTCACCCTGAAGCCATACTAGGTGTAAATGACATTCTTCTTTCAGACGAACACAATCAGAGTTACATAAACAATGTCCTGGCTCTTCCAAGCTTTATAATGGGAGTGAATGGGTTTTTTTTTTGTAGAGTAAAGCGAAGAGTAACACTTAAACTTGACGCACAACGTAATGGCGAACGCGGTTGACCCTGGTTGTTTGAATCGTGAGAGGCGTCAAAACTTGCCCTACTCCTACATCTACGTCATACATCGTCAAGTGTTACTCTTGTGGCGTAAGTCGACTTGTGTAGACCATCTGCTGGAAGCTAGTTATTTTAGTCTATAAAGTTTTAAATGTGGATATTTTTCTTACACGAACGCATCGCTTCACTTCAGAAGGCCTTTATTAACCCACCAGAGCAGTGTGGAGCACTTTTATCATGGATGGATGTGCTTTGATGGACTTCCCATTGACTCCCATTATATGATATTCAGGACATTTTTAATATAACTCTGATTGTGTTCGTCTGAAAGAAGAATGTCTTATACACCTAGGATGGCTTCAGGGTGAGTAAATCATGGGCTAATTTAAATTTTTGGGGGAACTATCCCTTTGAGTGCTCAGTGTGTGTGTTTGTACCGTTTGTCGTGTCATGGATTGTCGCGGTGGCTCTCGGCTGCTGGTGTGTGTGTTGGTCGGCTCTGGGTTTCTAATGGCCGGCGGCTCCCAGCCGTCATCAAACACCGGCGTGAACGTGGGAATATCTTCATCATCCTCCGGCCACTTGGTGCTTCATCAGACACACAGAAACATGATGTGAAGAGACCAGCCTCTGTCAAGTCAAGTCAAGTCACATTTATTTATAAAGCTTTTTAAAACTCTATCAGTGACGGAATGGAGAAGAAAACCCTTGTGAGAAACCAGACTCAGTCTCTCAGTTCTCCTCTGGCCAACGAACCAAAAGTGTATGATTATGATTATGATTCAGGCAGCATTATAGGTCTGAAGTCAGATTGGATCAGAACATTCAGAATATTGTCCAGTTCCATCTGGTTGAAGATTCACGCCGGTATGGAGAGTTTGTTGCGGATCAGTGCCGATGCTGTCGTGTCGATGAGGCCTTCACAGGGAGAGTCTAGTGGACACACTCTCTGCTGACACTTAAGGGATGTGTTGTGGTCATGTCTAGGCACAGGTCTGTCTTGGGGTTTTCTCTATCTGACGTGTGTGTGGGTAAGGGTGAGGGTGAGTGTGAGTGTGAGTGTGAGTGTGAGTGAGTGAGTGAGTGAGTGAGTGAGTGAGTGAGTGAGTGAGTGTTTGTGTGTGTGAGTGAGTGAGTGAGTGAGTGAGTGAGTGAGTGAGTGAGTGAGTGAGTGAGTGTGTTGTACCTGGGGATGTTCCAGGCGTCTCCCAGCGACTGCCACAGATGGTCCTCCTCCGCCGTGGCCTCCTCGCTGAGGAAGAGGATACACTCCGGCTCAAACAGAGGAGCCACGATAGATGGAGGGAGATCCTCATTACAGTGAAACACTATCTACACACACACACAGATATAAACACATGTGAGCTAAAGAACAATGTGTTCACAGACAGATAGATAGATAGATAGACAGACAGAGGATAGATAAGACAGACAGATAGATAGATAGATAGACAGACAGAGGATAGATAAGACAGACAGACAGTCTCACCAGGTCCAGTATAGAGAACAGACAGTGTGCGAGTTCAGCAGCGCTGGGGTTTTCAATCTTTCCCTGCAGTGCCCCCTGATGAACAGATTATTCGACATAATTATTATAATAATATAATAGAACATAATAATCTTTGTGAATCTTTTAAGCCTTTAAAATAAATATTTATACATAATAAATTAAACAAATCTTACCATTTATTTAATACATAGAACATAGGTATAATTTTTGTAGTATACAATATAAAATGACACGGAACAGTATCTCTCACACACCAGCAGGTTAAAGGCCATCTTGACTTTCTGCAGACAGACTGTGAACTCTTCATCTGACGGCATTCCCTTCACCGCTTACAGATGAGCACAGATGAGAGGAAACACGTCAGCAGAACATTCATAAACTCATCTCATCCGATCCAGTGAAATGAAACTTGTTTCTCTCACCTTTCTGCTTTTTCTTCTTTTTCTTTTTGTCCACTTTAGGGGCGACGGCTGCCAGTCTGTCGGCGAAGGCTTCGATGTCGTTAATGAGATGATTCAGGATGTCCTGCACACAGACGAGTCGTCTTTATCTCTGATCTACACATCAACACTGCACGATTCAGTCACAAACACTCACCACGTTCCTCTCTCTCTCGGTGTACGGCCTCTGAGGGGGCGGGGACGGTCTCGGGGGCGTCTCTTCTACACGAGGGGACGGAGGCTGTCTCGGGGGCATGTCTTCTACACGAGGGGGCGGAGGCTGTCTCGGGGGCGGAGCCACTATCTTCATATAGGTGGAGTTATTTCTGGAGGCGAGTGGAGTTGGGGCAGGACTCTCATCTGGACAGCACAGAAAAACAGCGCTTTTAAATATGAAGTACATACTGCGCTGGTGATGGTAAAGTACAAACTGTGTACTATTGATACCACATGATAAATTCACATTCTCAGCCAAAGTGCAAGAGATTGTGGGTAATATTAGTCGAATTAGTCGATTATAGTCGATTATATAGTAGGGGAAAACAGTATGTGACAAAAGTAGTATGTCCGAATTCACAGACATTCATAAAAGAGTCGGCAAAAAGTCCCCGGATTAACTACTACTACAACTTCCTATTTCAAAATATATATCATCATATTTAGATATCACCTAGGCATAACTCGGCACTAGGCATTTGCTTGGGGGTTCTGCATAATTGCAAGAGAGCTAACTCCCAAGTCTCCAATGTTCTGATGGTAAGATGTGACATGTCCATGTTTCTATATGCGGTTGCTAGGGTACTCTAAATGGTTGCTAGGGTGTGGCTAGACAGTTACCATGATGATACTTATAGACTAGTTTCCAACCAGCAATTCCCATGTCTCTGTGATGTTCTGGTGCTGGCTTGTTCATGCTGCCGTAAGGTTGCTAGGGCGCTGTAAATGGTTGCTAGGATGCGGCTAGACAGTTTCCTAGCTGAAACTAATAGACTGGGTGTGTAATTGGATATTTGAAGACTTCTTGCCAGTCTGAGTCAAAAAAGGCCACCCACTTTTCTCTACGATGTTCAGATCTAGAGATATCTCTCTCACCTTTTCTAAATGTAAGTCTATGGGGTGGTTGCTAGGGGGTGGCTGTAACATTGTTGTGTCACTGCTTATTGGCTGCTTGCTATGAGTCTCAAATGAGCTCACCTACAAGACATTCTCATCTGGATATATGATCGCACAAAATCTTTGCCAATGTTAAGTGTCTTGCGAGCCGAGAGATCCCGGACGAGCCCCCATTTGTCCCCTGCTTTAAATCTAAGGGACTTTTTTCCCCAATTTTTCACCCACCAGGCAAACATCATATACCGATCGCTTATAAAAGTCAAAGCAATGTTCTCCTCAATGAGCCGCATGATTTGACACCTCATTCATGGGTCTACGACAAACGGTGTGGGACGAGTTAGGTGGCAAAGTTTTGTACGGAAGTAGAAGAAACATGTAAGATAACAACAGAGTGCTTCGCTTTCTTTACATTTTACATTTATGCATTTGGCAGACGCTTTTATCCAAAGCGACTTACATTGCATTTCAAGGTACACATTTACATTCTCATCAGTTCTTGCTTTCCCTGGGAATCGAACCCCATGACCTTGGCGTTGCAAGCGCTAACGCTCTACTGTTTGAGCTACAGGAAAGCAACAACCTTTCCAAAGCTCTCCAATCACCACTTATTAATAATACACCGTTCTGGCATAATCTCACCATAATCCGGAGCGGCCCACTGTTCTGGAGGATGTCTCGGAAGAATCAGCTCGGCTGGAGGAGAGGCTCTTTGTGAATTTCTTGGCATGGCGTTTCCGACACCGGCTTTACTGCAGAATCAAATGACAAATTTGTCACCACGATATTTCTAGGTCATTAGTGATTGGATGGACAGGATTTCATCGGCTAACCTGACGTTACTCTGTCTGTGATCATCCCTCTTGTTCTGAAGAAGCCGATCCAGATCTTTCTTCAGATAATCTGCCTGAACGACACATAAAACAGTCGTTTATCATCAGAGTCAAGTCATGTCACCTTTATTTATATAGTGCTTTTTACAATACAGATCGATTCAAAGCAGCTTTACAGAGATAACAGGAAAATAATGCAACAAAGCTTGTTTCCAGAAGAAAAAAGCGTCACAGTCCAGCTTAAGTAAGTTCAGTGATGGTTCATTTTTGTTGTAAAAAAGTTATTAATTTAGTTCATTTATATACATACCCCGAGCGCCCTGAGAGTCGTGAACTCACCCTGAGAGACTCGCTCTGGAACATGAAGACGCTGACAGCCCGACTGCCCCGGTTCTGGATGGAGACGGTCAGGAGAGATTCGTACGGGCTCTCGTCCAGAACCGCCTTCAGATCCAGAACGCTGTTCAGCGGCCACGACTCCAGCACCTCCTGAAACATCACAGCGACAGCGCTTTAACATCTCAACGCTTTCAACCAGTCAGTCTTCTGCTTCCACTGAGAGTTTCATATACCGAGGTATATTTTAAAGGTGCAGTGTGTACGTTTTTGCGGCATCTACTGGTGAGGTTGTGAATTGCACCCAACAGAAGTTACGGTGGCCGACAGGAAGTGATGTCGTCGTCTGAGACAGCAGAGAGTAGCCAGTTAAACAATGAGGTTTCTTTACAAAGATTAATTAAGAAATTGTGTTTACTTAATTATTCAGTAAAACGATATGATATTGTGAATATTATTGTTACTTGTTCATCATTGTGTCAGTGTTTTATTCGCTGACTTTAGCTAGCTTCTTATCATGAAGAACAACACAGTGACGAAATGCGTTTGTCCGTTTAGGGCCACCGTAGAAACATGTCGATGTAAGCAGTCCCGCGGTGTGTATAGAGAGAAATGACTCATTATAAGATAATAAACACATAACGGTTCATTATGTAAGGTCTTTATACACCACTGAAAACATAGTTATGAATATGATATTGCATTTCTGTCGGATCCTCCTAAATATTACACAATGCACTTTTAAAGTACCATGAGACCTTTTGGTACCATTTTGTTCTCATAATATGGTATTTTACATGGTCAAGTCAAGTCAAGTATATTTGTATAGCGCTTTTCACAATACAGATTGTATCAAAGCAGCTTCACAGTATTAAATTAAAATAATACAACAAGGTTTGTTTCTAGTGGAATTTATTGATAAAATCAAATTAGATATCCCCAGAATATCCCCAACTGAGCAAGCCAAAGGCAACATGGTACTGTATGGTACAGTATATCATGGTTTTTCAACAAATTTGGTATGGTAAAACCACGGTACTTGAGATTCACCTTGCTCTCGATGTCCAGGAGCATCAGCGCTCCGTCCCGCGCCTCCAGGATCACGTCTTGACCCCACACACGCCCCGTGGCGTCCAGGTACTTCAGCCGCTCCAGACAGTCGCCCACGTCACACACCTGCCGTCCGTCCAGCTCACAGGTGAACAGATGCTGTGGAGGAGAGAGGAAGAGTGAGTGAACGGCATGTGTGGGTCACATGATGACGATGATGATGATGATGATGATGTTCACCTCCACTCGGTGCTGGAACTGATGCATCTGTCTGTTAATGGAGTCCGCATATTCCTTCCTCTGATCTACAGAAAACACACAATCATCAAACATACAACAGCAACAAACACACAAATATACAATCATCATAATAAACTCATATACAACACACACAAATACACAATCATCATAATAAACTCACAAACACAATGACAAACGCACAAATACACAATCATAATAAACACAAATACAACACACAAATACACAATCATCATAATAAACTCACAAATACAATGACAAACGCACAAATACACAATCATCATAATCACAAATACAACACACAAATACACAATCATCAAAATAAACAAATACAACACAAATACTCAATCATCATCATAAACACACAAACACAATGACAAATACACAGTCATCATAATAAACTCACAAACACAATGACAAACGCACAAATACACAATCATCATCATAAACACAATGACAAACGCACAAATACACAATCATCATAAACACAATGACAGACAAATACACAATCATCATCATAAACACACAAACACAATAACAAACACACAAATATACTATCATTAAACAAATAATGAAACACCAGTACAAAACGATATTAATAAAACATTTAAATTCATTAAAATATATGTATATATTTTGTTATATGCATATATAATATGCAAATAACATTTATTATACATTAAACAAGTTACTAAATACTAAATAATATACTACTTCGATATTTAATATATAGTGAAAATGTAAATCAAATATATACAAATATTATAATTAGTGGCGTCAAATCGATTAATCGTGATTAATCACATCTAACAAAAAAAGTCTGTTTACACTGAGAATATATATATATTCAATATATAATTATAATATATTGTTTTACATATAATTACAATAATTATAATTTGTTTAATAAATAATATATTTAGATTGAACCCATTTAGTATGTATCATTTATAATTTTAATAAAATAGCAACATACACAAATATCCACAATAAATGACAAACACCGATATTAAAAGAGCAATATAATTCACATAAATATACAATAACAATCAATAGCACACCATGAATAAACAAACACACACACACAATAATGATAAACATTAGCACATAAATGTACAACACACAATAAACACCTCAAATAGACACACATTAACAAACACACAAACATAAACCCACAATACAAACATGGTGTGTGTTTGTTAATGTGTGTCTATTTGAGGTGTTTATTGTGTTACACACAAACATATAGCAAACACATCATACAGCACATATATTAAATATCAAAAATACACAACAACACACAAACAAACACCTAGAATTGTTTTGGTTTTGTTTTGTCAGCTTTATTATGGGACTCAGAGTCTAATTCTATTTTTGAAACAGAACTAATTCAGTTGATTAAACATCCGATAAAGCTTATTATTATTATCATCATCATTATCTGTGTCCAGCGTCCAATCATGAACGCGTCTATAAATAGCACACGGTTATGTAAAGGTTAAATGACTAAGATCAGATTAGCCATGTGTTAATGATCCACTGGTGACGTCACAGGACCAGTACTCACTGTATATTGATTTAGCGCTGGGTCTGGATAGACTCGACCACTCCAAGGACGTCTCATCTGCTGTCACGCTACAGGAGATGACACAGTTAAACACACATCTGATCTGTTTGATATTATATTAATATTATATCTGCCCCTCACCTGGACCGCAGCGAATCTGGGTAACCGCTGGACCAGCCGAACGGACTCGAATCCCGCAGCATGACTACAGCACCTGGGCACAATGTCAATCCCCACTATATCACAGTAACACTTGCAAACAAACGTACTGTGACCATACCATGGTACTGCGATGGATTCAACTTGTAATACCAGGGTATTTTAATATATACATGTATACACAGCCTTTTTGACTTTTTGCCACATCTGCCAATGGCTGATGACTTAAGAAAATTTACCAGGAATAAATATTTTTTACTGGCCATGCAACTGTTTTTGCAAAAAGAGGCAGTAATGAAAAAAAAAATATCAGTCAAAATTCACAATTCTCTATTTCATTTTCGATACCACAGCTAAAACTATTAGCCTAACTAATATAGATCTAAAACATTAAGACAAATAAATAGTCAGTAATAACACACAGAAATACAATATGACAAAGATACATATGAAATAAACCGTGGTTTTCATGTAGATCTAACAGAAGCTTTCGGGTACAGAAATTTTATAATCTATAAGTAATCAAATGTAAAATAACACTGCATAGTCTTCACTGTATAAATTAAACAGATTAATCCTTATTTTATGTTTAAAAAATTATTCAGAAAAGAGCAGCGAGTGATTTTCTCAGTCTTTTGTTGTTTGATTAACTTAAATTGACAGCAGCCTAATAAACCTGCTTCTGTCTGTCATTAAAGATATACTGACGCAATATACTGTTACACATGCGTTTTCTTTCTTTCAACTACTTACATTCACTTAAGACATGTGGCAGATTTTCCCTAAACCGAATACGGCCGGGAGAGTTCTCGAGTAGTTCTCAGAGAATCTCCCCCAAGAAGAAGAATTAATCACAGCCGGAGGATCTCAGACAAATTTCAGAGAGAATCCCACCAGCAAACACGAATACAACAGTTTTTATAGAATAGTGGTGAAAATGACATGATACATTACATAATTTCCCTACAATTTGATTGGTTCTTCATATGCAAACCCTTCTGTTACTAGGCAGAGGCAAACTCTGTTTTCTTGATTACTTCAAGTTTAGACATCTGTCTAGTTTCATTTCCCATATTTGTTATTTTTACACTCACACAACCAAAGTCACAAGTTTTTCGCCAAAGGGGAAACATACATTTAGCCAAAGAACAGAACGTCCTAGTACAATGCGTTAGAATCATGGTTAGTTTAAAAGATAGTTTACTCTCTTATCTATTAAAAATCCATCTCAGACATAACTGACTATGTTTACTAGGATACTTTGTGTGAATTTGACCTTTTAAGCGCAAGACGACGTGAAAGAGAGCTCAATTCAGCACTCGCGCACTTCGGATGTTTGCGCACATAAAACGTCCCACACCACGCACGAGTAACGAACTGAGTTCGATTTCTCTGCTTCTAGCGCTTGAATATTTAAATTGGCAAGGCTTAAACTTGTGACGATGCAGCGCTGGCCTTTCAACTGTCCCAAGCAGCATTCACGTTTGTTCACGTTCTCACAACATTGTATTGTTAGAATTCATAAAAACGTTACCGTGATTGTTTCATATATTCGCCAACACAGATTTTTACTCACATTTGTCGCTTGGCAAGTGTTTGCGTTAGGCCCTGCATGGACACCACAATATTTACACTGCACTCTAAGGTACCTCAAAGTATACCATGGTAAAATCATAAAAAAATAAATAAAAAAAAAAGTACAATGGTATCCTTGGAAGTACACTGAAGTACCATGTAATAGCTCTCAAAGTACCATAGTATTACCATGGGATGCCATCACTGTGCCATTGTAAAGTATGGTATTTTTATGACTATACCACAGTATTTACATGGTACTGTACGGTTAAGAATGTTGTGGTTTTTCAATGTATACTTTTATGGAAATACCATGGCATATTTCAAAGTACCATAGTAGTACCATGTGATACCATCACACTGTGCCATGATAAAGTACCATGGTACTTTTTGAGAGTATACCACAGTACTGTATTGTTTTTTCAACGTATATTTTTATAATAACGTATTATACTTTAGATTTGCATGGTACAAGAATACCAAGTATTATCCTCTCATCCAAAAACAAAGTACCATAGTATTGTTTGAAATTCCACTGAATACCATGGTATATTTTAAAGTACCTTTTTGGTACTATTTTGTTCATAAACTTTGGTATTTTACAATACCATGGTTTTTCAACAAATTTGCTATGGTAAATCCATGGTACTTTTGGTTCACTTACACCGTACTTTAAAACATGTCAAAAATACCCTGGTATTTCCAGAACCTTAGGTAAAGTTTCATGGTATTACCATGATATTTTGGAACATTTGCGTCGTTAAAGTGAGGAATGAACAGTGTTGAGTTAGCTAATCATCTTCTGGAAATGTGCACAGGTTTATGAGCTCATAAATCAAGATCTCTGTAATCTGCTGTGAGGAGCGTCACTGTCCGTACGACAAGAAAACATGGAGAACGACACGACAAACCCCTAAACACTGCGAGAACGTCTCGATTCTGATAATCATCTGATGAAGATCAAATAAACCAGAATAGCTTTATATGTGATCGTGCCTGTTGGAGATCTTTGAGAAGACCTGAAAACTTCTAAACCTTACCTAAATCTCCTGAAGACACACACCTGAGATGTGAACTAGTTCTGATATGATAAAGTCATCTAATAAATAAAAAAAAAAACCACTTCCCGAGGAGATCAGATGTGTTATTGTTGAAGATCTTTCTCACCTGTGTGTTGAGATCTTCTGTGGTTTCTCCGGTTCCTGTGTGTTAAATCATACTGAACTCGCTCATAATCAGATGTGATGGACTGAGCTGAGGAAACTCCCGTCGAGGTCCAAAGTCTGACTCGAGCTCAAAGCCAGTGTGTCTTAAAGGAGCTCAGAGATCAGATGGGTGGAGACGTCCTCAGGAACACAACCTCACCTACATCTGAACAAACCCCTTAACTCTAGTAACAGTCAGACTTGAATAAGTGAATGGTTAAACAATCAGTGCTAAATCATAGGTTTCACAATAACAACTGAATCATATCAGAAGTTCCACCTTAACAACTGAATCATATCAGAAGTTCCACCTTAAACGATAACAACACTCACTCAACTTTGTGCATTTTTCATTTTATTTGATAAATCCAAGTAACATTATTACACAATTCTACATGATGGGATGTCAAATACATAATACGGTTAAAAAAAACTAGATGATATTCAACCCCAAAAGTGCGAAAAACCACATAAACCTGACAGTTTGATTATAAGGGTAACATACATCAGCAGTAAAAGCACAATAACGTGGTTAAAAGCTCATTATTATATTGTGTGAAACTGAAGCGACAAGCGTCAGGAGTGAGTTCCCGCTGATAAAATAGCATCTAGGCTGAATATCTGGGCGGACGTTTGCTGTGGCTGATCATTAACACACGCTAGACTTTGACCGCGCGACATTCACACACTAAAACCCTCAGAAACACTACAGCCGGAGTCTCTGAAGCGTCTCGAGTGGTTCTGGGTGAACCCCGGGTCATCACTGCGTCTGCAGGGCCTGCGTGAGGTGCAGGCCGGCCCCGGGCGGCAGGGGCCAGTTCTCCTGGCCCTGGTGTGTCTGCAGGAGCCGGTAGAGCTGCTTGAGGTGTGTGACGATGTTGTCTTTGATGTCGGGGATGGAGATCTGCAAACGCACGCTTCCGCTGTCGAACGAGCGCGTGCAGTCGCCAGAAAACATCTCGCTGATCATGCGCGCTACCACCGGCACCACCTGCAAACACACACACGTTTAGCTCAACGCCCTTAGCTAGGAGAAGATGACGGCCTTGTTGGGGCGTGATACTTACACGTAAACATCAATATGGGAAATACGATCGGCTAGTTCTAAGGCTAGCTTAGCTTCAAAGACAATTTTAGGCTTACAACGTTTTGAGTAGCGAAACACGGCTTTGTTAAAAAGAACCAGTTTCTATTTGTTTTATAAACAACTATTTGTTAGTTCTATATGATAAATGATATTTTTAACTGATTGGCAAGTAAAAATTGAGATAGTTATTGTCTTTTAAAATGCAATTTAAAACGCATTTCATTTATAAATATAAAAACATCATAAAATCTAGCAATAAAATAACTAGGGATGCACCGATTATGTTTTTTAATTGCCGATTTTTTACAAGCAAATGAGCCGATTGTCTTAGTTTGAGCAACAGACAAAGAATGAAAGGATGTTTATTTGCTTGTTAACAGGCTGAACTAAAAAGCTGAATGTTCTGACTCCAGCTTTGTGAAATTATGCTGCACAAAACAAACGCAAGACGTGTAAATTCAGCATTTCCTCCTTAAAACTGCAGTGAACCAAAGACAGTCTCAAAAACACGCTTTGAAATCGCTGGTGTTTCTGACGTCACAAACTACCTTGTAACCAATCAGATCAACGTGTGATCGTCAACCAGTGGATCTCTGAGCTGAGTGAGTGAGTGGAGGCGGGGCTCATTTGCATATTTATAGAACCGCGCATACTAAATGAGGCGAGGGTGTCGAGTTACATTCAAGATATTTTAAGGCTATTTTTTGTCATTTTGGTGATCAGAGATGAGTTTTAAGGGATAAAATGATTGACTACAGAGGGACTTTAAAATAGTTGAATATATGTATATTTTGCAAGAACCTAAAAATATATAGTTTTTTTTATAAATAATTTAAAAAGAAAAGTTTGATTGTAATTGGCAATGCTTCATGGGATTGTAGCTCTTTCCCTCACTAAAGCCGATAGGTCTGTCTTTTTGGTACGTTTTCAGAGTTTGTAATTTTGTGGTTCTCCTCATTGCTGGATGGTTTGGTTCAGTGCTTTTAACACTTTAACAAAGACTTTTTTTAAATTCCTATGGGAAAAACAAATGGAAAAATACACTAATGCACTCTCTAGTGCAGATGGACAGCCACCGTGGCCCATAATGCACCACTTCACACGTCTCACCTGCACCGTGATGAGCTTCCTCTCTCTGGGTCTGCCGTCGGGCCACTCCTCCCCGAAACACAGGTGAATGTCGTAGAGCGGCGGTTCAGAAGAGGACTGACCCCGCTGGTGAGTGATGACCCCTGCACACACACACACACACACACACACACAACAGCATCAGAAACACCTTCATGCTTTGATTCAAATAGGGTTCGTACAGATAATGTAAAAAAAAAAAAAAAAAAACCCAGGAGTTTAAGCACTACTTTATTGGTTTCCAAGGACTACAATCAGAGATCGCACTTATCAAACAATATCTTTAGGATTTAAGGATTTTTAAAACTCAAATTACAGACATAAGGTATCCAAAATACAAAGTTCAGTGCATTTAATAACATATATTAAATACAAAGTTTATAATGGCTATTATTGTTTAATAAATAATATTTTATATTATAATGTTGATGTACTTGGTAACGAGAAAGGTCTGATGGGGGTTTATCAGACGGGCTGCAGTGTTTGCGTGAAAAGATTGTATGTGTGTTTAAAAAAAAAAAAAATGAAATTTCATATATATATATAGTACATAAAGGTGCATTGTGTGATATTTAGGAGGATCTGTTGACAGAAATGCAATATCATATACATAACTATGTTTTCAGTGGTGTATAAAGACCTTACATAATGAACCGTTATGTGTTTATTATCTTAGAATGAGGCATTTCTCTCTACACACACCGCGGGTCCGCTTACATCCACGTTTCTACGGTGGCCCTGAACGGACAAACGTGTTTCCTCACTGTGTTGTTCTTCATGATAAGAAGCTTCAGCTAAAGTCAGCGAATAAAACACTGACACAATGATGAACAAGTAACAATAATATTCACAATAACATATCGTTTTACTGAATAATTAAAGGGGTGGTTGAATATGATTTGACTTTTCTAACTTTAGTTAGTGTGTAATGTTGCTGTTTGATCATAAACAACATCTGCAAAGTTACGACGCTCAAAGTTCAAAGTAAAGGGAGATATTTGCTTTTAAAGAAATCGCTTTTTAAGGACTACAACAAACGGCTGGTAGAGACTACACCACATTCCTCTCGGGTTAGTGACATCACCAACCCTAAAATTTACATAAACCCCGCCCCCGGAACACGATTTATAGATTATCATGACAGAATATGCTAATCAATGACTAGAAGATAACTCCACATAATCTACATAAATTCATCAACTAACCATTCAGAAATGTCCTGTGGCTTCTACATGTTGTCACTTCTTCTTGAGTCTCTCCATCATTGTCTGACTCCGGTTTGAACAAGTTTTTGAAATTTTCAGGACACAAACTGTGCCGGGAGCAGCAGCTCATTTGCATTTAAAGGGACAGACACAAAAACTGTGCGTTTTGTCTCACCCTCAAAAATGACCATTTTAACATGCTATATAAAGATATCTGTGGGGTATTTTGAGCTGAAACTTCACAAACACACTCTGGGGACATCAGAGACTTATTTTACATCTTGTGAAAAGAGCATTATACCACCCCTTTAAATAAACCTAATTTCTTAATCTTTGTAAAGAAACCTCATTGTTTAACTGGCTACTCTCCGCTGTCTCAGACGACGACATCACTTCCTGTCGGCCACCGTAACTCCTGTTGGGTGCAATTCGCAACCTCACCACTAAATGCCACTAAAATGTACACACTGCACCTTTAATTAAGTCAAGCGCTTTTCAAGTACCTCTTCATAAATATTGCTGCGTTTTACATCAATCAATGACACGTTTAGTGATGTGAGCTGCGTTGCATGCGGGATTGAAATGGTGGCGACAAAGAAATCTCTAACGTTTATTTTGGTCATGGCTTGTCTTGAAAAATGAAGTCAATTTGACGGTCGATGTAGGAGAAATCACTGCAGGACTGAGAGTCTAATCTTCTGACACTGCCAGGATTTCGTCGGAGGTTAAATTTGATCGCAACGGTCATTAAACGTCTGTCGGTGAACACGTCAAACTAACAAGTTTGTATTTATTTATATAGCACATTTAAAAACAGCAAACAAGGCTGACTAAAGTGCTGAACAATACACAAGATGAAGAACAAGGACAAACCACACATTCATGACAAAAACTCACAATGAATTAAAAGCTAAAGAAAAAAATGAGGTTTTAAGAGAAGATTTAAAAGCAGTTAGAGACTGAGCCGCTCTGATGTAAACCGGGCCGGCAATAGCAAAGGCTCGGTCTCCTCTATTCTTTAACCGTGATCTGGGGAGGAACAAAAGACTCTTATCACCAGACCTCAGGTTTCGTGTGGGAGTGTGTGGACAGAGTAGCTCGGTGCCAGATTATTTAAGGATTTAAAAACAAGGAAAACTCAATTCTAAAATGCACAGGTATCCAGTGCAGTGATTTTAAGATAGGAGAAACATGATCAAATGTACGTTTTCTTTTGAGGAACTTTGCAGCAGCATTCTGTACTAATTGGAGACGAGCAATAGAGTGTTTGGAGATGCCATAGTAGAGAGAGTTGCAATCATCCAACCCCGATGCAATGAGCGCATGGATAGCAAACTCTAAGGTTTTCTCAGACAGGATTTGATCTTAGAGAGAAGACTTAGCTGGAAAAAACAAGAACTAAATCACCGCATTTATTTGTTTATCAAATTTGAGGTTCTGATCCCAGAAAACACGTAAGTTCTTAAGGCGAGACACGGCAGGCAAAGCCTTGTTTGGTTTTTTTACTGGTCAATTTTGAGATTTTTGGATATTTGTCTTCAATAACACGTCTTCTTTCAGACTTGTGAAATGAAATACACATTTATTTGACTACACTTTGTCTGTTTGCATCTGTAGATTTCTCATAAATTCAACAAAAGTTGGCGTTCTTAATCGTCCCGCTGCTCCGCGATCTCTGTCTGCTCCCTGTCATCACACACACCGCTGGAAAGCTCTCTCTCTCCTGTACAATGCTGTCGGATCCAAATATTAGGGGTGGTTAATCTGTCTGATTTCCCGATTCGATTCGATTACGATTATTGAAGTCCCGATTCGATTACAGTCGATTTTCGATTATTAACGATTCTCGATTAGCGATTATTGATTTTCCAGTTCACAACAGTAAACGAAAATACACTACAAAGTGATTGCAGTATTAAAAAAAGTCAGTTTCTGTGTCGTGTAGTTATAACTTCAGAATTATTTGTATGTAGCTTATGTTCTGTAGAACACAGAAATGAATACATCACATTGTGTTGTGACTCATCAAGTTGAACTAAACAATAACAAATAAATGAAAGGCTTATTTCCTTTAGGAAGTAGATCAGAACCAACATACTGTAGAAACTGGACAATTTTCTTCTAGAAAGACAAGGTGTTCAGCTAAAGATATTAAATATCAGTCCCAAACTAGCTTTTGTTAATACAATGTTGGTATGAGACACCACAGTATTTTACAAATATAAAAAATAACACAAAGTGAAAATAAAGTGGCATTTTGGGGTTAATATTGAAACGACAGTTACCATGGTGAATACACAATACTAACAAGAACTGTTAATGAAACATGGAAACTGCTCCTGGTGAATAGAATGAAAATCATACCTGCATGCAAATCCTTCTCAGCTAACACACGACGTACCAGTAACGTGATTTATTGGTATTTTACTTTTATTTCATGACTTACTAATTTACAACGTAACAACGTTGCATGCTCGTAGTTTCCTTTGCACTTTGCACTATACAGTGAAGCGTTACACGGCGCGCCCCTCCGCATTTGCGCGTGCAATTGAAGAGTGTGCGCTACGAGTACAGTATAACGGCTGACAGGACAGGAACGTCCGTTTTTCTGAGGTGAAATACTTTTTATTTCAGCGTACACATACGTCACTGCCTGGTAGTTCCTATATTGTGCTGGGTTTTCTGAAGTAGTTGTGATTCGCCTCTCATAACATAACATGCTCTAAATGCACGCAGAGTGTATTTTTTTTATTTATTTTTTATAAAAAAATCGATTTTTGAAAATTTAATAATCGATTCATACTCGTCCATAACATACTTGCGATTAATCAATAATAGATTTTTTTCACCACCCCTACCAAATATGGTCATTTCCTTTTTATCAGCAACCAATCATGAAAGTAAAAGGGCTGAATGCGCAATCTCATTGGCTGATGATAAATCTTTAAAGCCCGTTTTCTCTAAATGGTCTACTCCAAGTCCGAAATCTCCACTTCAGCAGCACCTCTATATACACCAAACTTTCCAGTCTTGTGCCTAGTTATATTATGAAGACATTTACAGAGGGATTTGTAAATATATTATTCCTAGCCTGATTTATATAACATTTTATTCCAAAAAACATGGCGAAAATCATTTTTCGCGTTTTCATTGGTCAGTCGTTGAAGCCTATTTCTGATTGGTTGTTGCCGTTTTGACAGCGTTTATGCTAAAAGCAAAGAGAAAGAAATGGAAGAGAAGAGTACTTAGGCATGCGCGAACGCACGGGACACAGTGTAAGCACATACACGCTTACTTTAAGCGAAGAGGAGAGATTCGCGATTGCACTGAACACGTTTTAAGTGCAGGCATATTCTCTGAGCGAGCCCAGAGACAATTCTTACAAGAGCAGCGTGTGTCTGAGAGATTCGCGCTCGCGCATTATATTAATGTACTTTCGCGCTACAATAATGCGCTCTCGACATTTGACAGGAATATAACGCCATAATGCACTTTCTGTAAAGCTGCTTTGAAATGATGTGTATTGGAAAGCGCTATACAAATAAACGTGAATTAAATTTTGGCCGTCTCAGACGGCCAAAATTGGCCAGTGTGCAGCAGCTTCAGGAGTGCGTCTCACCGCTGAGGAAGGACTCCAGGCAGAAGAGCTTGACCTTGTGCTGCCGCTCGATGAGGTTGGGAGCGTTGGGATTGGGCGCGCAGGGGCCGGACCAGTACACTTTACACTGGCACAGGCGGATGGCGTAGATGTCGTGCCCCTGGACCTCCAGGATGAGGCCGCGGTCCATCACGTCCAGCAGCCGGCTGGTGAACACCCTCTGCTTGTCGTTGGTGATGTGTTCGGTGGGGGGGAAGCGCACCTGCTCCAGGCTCACCGGCCCGAACAGCTCCTCCTGGTTCACGATCGGCCCCAGGTCCCCGTAGAAGAGCCGGCAGCCCTGAGGGTTGCTCACGATCACCGGCGGACACACTTCTTTACCGCGGTAATAAAACTGCACCTCCAGATCCGTCACTGTGAAACACACACAGAGTGCATTATGGGTGTGAGTAGAGGATCAGGGTTATTGTCGTTGACTACAGCTAAAACACTTCTGTTGATAGAAATAAAGTTGAAACGTGTAACGTGTGAGTGTGTTACAAAGTGTGTGCGTGTGTGTGACGTGTGTGTGGGTGTAACGTGTGTGTGTGTGTAATGAGTGTGGGTGTAATGTGTTTGTGTAACGTGTGTTAGTGTAACTTGAGAGTGTAACGTGTGTGTGTGCGCACGTTACGTGTGTATAAGTGTGCGTAAGTGTGCCATGTGTGTGATTTTGTACGAGAGTGTGTAACGCGTATATGGGTGTAATGTGTGTAACATCTGTGTGTGAGAGAGAGTGTAACGTGTTTGTGTAATGTGTGTGGGTGAGAGAGAGAGTAACATGTTTGTGTAATGTGTGTGTGTGTGTGTGAGAGAGTGTAACGGGTATGTGGGTGTAACGTGTGTAACATCTGTGTATGTGTGTGAGAGAGAGAGAGAGTAACATGTTTGTGTAATGTGTGTGAGAGAGAGTGTAACGGGTGTTAGTGTAACGTGTATGTGGGAATGTGAGTGTAATGTGTGTTAGTGTAGTGTGTGTGTGTGTGTGTGTGAGAGAGAGAGAGAGAGAGTGTAACGTGAGAGAGAGTGTAACGTGTGAGAGACTGCAACGTGTGTTAGTGTAACGTGTGTGAAAGTGTAACGTGTTAGTGTAACATCTGTGTGTGTAACATCTGAGTGTGTGTGCGCGTGCGAGTGTGCGTTACAACGTGTGTGTGCGTGTGTGTGTGTGTGTGTGTGTGTGTGCGAGTGTGCGTTACAACGTGTGTGTGTGTGTGTAGTTACTGGGCAGAGAGCTGATCCAGGTCTCCGGGGTGGCGAACATGCCGTCGAAGGCCGAGGGTGTCTGGAGTGTGTGGGAGTGAGTGTGTGTGTGTGTAGTTACTGGGCAGAGAGCTGATCCAGGTCTCCGGGGTGGCGAACATGCCGTCGAAGGCCGAGGGCGTCTGGATCTCCGGCTGCATCTCCACGTCCAGCGGCTCCTTCTTCGGCCACACCTCGGCGGGGGGAGGGGGGGGAGGGCAGCTGGCCGGCGTCATCGGGGACACGGATCCAGGAGGAGTCCAGACCGGACTCACGCCTGCGCACGGACACATCACAGTCAAACACAACACAACATACGCCGCATTAAATACAGCAAGAGTTAAAGGTGCAGTCTGTAAGAATGACAACTAGTGGTGGAAATAGGTACTGCAGTCCAATTCAACATGTCGTTTTGGACAATGAAAATTGGCAACATGCAGCATCACAGACCAAAATAACAACAAACATTCCAGCCTGGAAACACACATTTCAGAGTAGAATAACTGGCTGTAGAAGTGTTTTTCAGAGAAACGAGTATGTGAACTTCCTATCGTTTCCTATTGTTTTAGTATGGTTTCCTCAATATATGCAAACATATGGTATTGTTATGCTTTAGTAGAGTGAAAAGGTTACATACAGCACCTTTAAAGGGGTCATCGGATGCCCATTTTCCACAAGTTGGTATGATAAAGGTCTTCATGTAAAGTTTGTAACATTCTTTGTTTAAAATTCCTCAATGGTTGTGTAAAACAACACCCTTTTACCTCCTCAAAAACAGCTCTGTTCACAGCGACCCGTTTCGGTGCACGTCTCTTTAAATGATGAGGTGCATGTCTCTTTAAATGATAATGAGGTGCATGTCTCTTTAAATGATGAGGTGCATGTCTCTTTAAATGATGATGAGGTGCATGTCTCTTTAAATGATGATGAGGTGCATGTCTCTTTAAATGAGAATGAGGTGCATGTCTCTTTAAATGATAATGAGGTGCATGTCTCTTTAAATGATAATGAGGTGCATGTCTCTTTAAATGATAATGAGGTGCATGTTTGAGGATTAAAAAAATAGGGAAAAGGAGTGAATTCTCATTGTATGGTGGTTGTGTCCACACACTGCAAAGACACATTAAATGCAAACACCATATAAAAGTGCATTTTGCACCCGATGACCCCTTTAAACCACATGCTGTACAGAGAGTTTAAGACAGGTTTATCCCGGTTTTCTCCCAGTACCGTGAGGTGGATATGGTGGAGGAGGCTCAGGAGTGTCGGGAACGTCGTCTTCATCGCCGTCGGTCTCATACGTGGTCACTGAACCTGAGACACACAGAGTTCACTTGCACACTGCATACTTACTTTTAGAAACAGAGAGTGTAATGCTGCATCATAGTCACATGACCTCATGTACATGTTTAATTCAGAAATCAATGTGCAAATCTCATGTGATAAATAAAAATCATTCATAATAATATTTATTTTATATGAATTAATATTTATTTAAATGAATTAAATGAAATATTTAAATGTATTAAATCAGGAATAAAGTCATAACATTTATAAAAATCGAGAATAAAGTCATATAAAAAAGCAATAATATTTGTTTTAAATAAGAATAACGTCATAATACTAATAAAAAAACAAGAATGCAGTCATTTAATATTTCTTAAAGAATCAACAATAGTCATTTAAAAACAAACAAGAATAAAGTAATATAATATATATTTTTTAAATCAGGAATAAAGTCATAATATTTAAAAATAATCAAGAATAAAGAAATAATATAAGAATACAGTAAAGTTGTGTTTTTTATTAAATAATAAAAATAGTAGGCATTTACGAGCAGAACATTTAGAGAATAACGTTTCGTTAAGTATTTCACACTTTTTAGGGCATATTTTTCTAACCATTAAAAAATTTGTGCGTTTCAGCCTTTAAGACAAATACTTCTAATTACCAAATTCAGATAATTACATAATAATAGAAATGTTTAATCTGAATAATTAAATAACCTGTTACTTGTTTTACTTAATTCAAGCCAACAACAGCTCATATTATACAAAATATTATATACCTGAGATTAATAGAATATTAGATATATTAAATGTTACAAAATGATTCATTAGTGTTACATTTTATTGCTGGAAGAATAATAGGGTGATTTCAAAGTGTTCCTAAGAATTAATAATCATATTTATGCAATTTTTCCTCCACAAAAGAGGAAATGTGTCAATATTCATAATTTACAATGCCAGGTTTATTAGGGAAATAGATTAGGATTTATGAAATTGCATGAATATGTATGCCTGAAAAGTGTGTGTGTGTTGACTCAGTGTGTGTGTGTGTTACCTGGGTTACTGATGGTCTGTGGAATATCACACACGTCGTAGATCTTCAGCGGGTTCATGGGAACCTCTTTGGTCCCGTCGTAGATGAGGTTGAACTCGCGGCTCTTGTTCAGAGCGCATCTCAGCTGAGCTTTCCATTTAGCCGGATCCGGCTCGTCCACGCCTTCCTGATACTTCCCGGTCTCCACGGCCCAGGCCTGGCAAACACACACACACGCATCAGTCCCGGCAAACGCACACACACGCATCAGTCCCGGCCCTGGGTTTAGGAGTGTTCAACTTTTAGCAGTGTTCAACGCTCCACCGCTAACCTGGCGCGGGACAGGTGATGTTCCAGGTGAGAAGTTGCAAACCGAACTTGGACCAATCAGCTGTGAGCAAAGTGTCACATGTCTGATGCGATAAAGTCACTCCTCCTGTTTCTACTCCACATTAAAGATCACTACAGCAAATGATTTTAAAGACAAAATCATCTGGCTTTTAGTAATGCTTATTTAGAATGATAATTTTGTATGATTAAGATATTATGTAATTATTACACCCTTAATTGATCCCACATGCACAATTTTGAATGAATAAATGTATAAAGGTAATATAAATACACTTTAAAATCAATAGATAAAGCTATAAAATGTCTACATGTGAGCTTAAATGTTTAATTCTCTTATCGACTGTCTAAACTAACTTCACAACTTTTACTTGGCACTGATATAGCAAGACGTTTTATTTTAGTTGTCCTCTTTCATACACAGATATTTTCTTCTTGCTGTGTAAATGTGCAGCTTCTCTCTTTCTCAGCACGTGATTGGTGTTCGCTACTGATGTCACACCTAAACTCAGGATCAAAGCCTGAGTTGACAGAGAAAGCTGATGATCAGCATCATGGCCTGGTTGGATTGGTTTGGTTTTGTCAACTCGTAACTAATCCTGTAACCCTGAGTTTGTTCATCTACCATCATGGTACAGGCCCCCGGTCCCGACCCCTGCCGTACTCCGGCCTCGGGATTCCCGACTCTCACCTTAAAGATGGTGCTTTCCTCCTCCTGTTGGGGTGTGTGACGCGTGGCGTGTTTCCATGGGATCTGGAAGCGTTTGGCCTCACGGTCCAGCCACACCAGACCGGGAAACGTCCCGTTCTCCACCTGGGACACCAGCCAGGGCTTGAGCCGGACCCGGCGCGGATGAGACGACATGACGAGCTTCTGGAAAACACACATCAATGATCACACTGACCCTCATATCCGGCAGCATAAACCACAGCCTGCACATTTAACATAGAAACACTTTTCAATTGCTTCGGTTCATTTATTTTGTCTGCAGTTTTACCCTTAAATTTACTCTTGTTTATTGTGTATATGTTTGGATGTGACTTTTAAATAGTGTTAAAAAGTTTTATAAATTGAATAAAATATATAACAGGTCATATAGTACATTCAATAACAATAATAACAAAAAACATTATCATTATTATTGGCAGCAACAGTAGCCTAAACAGCATAGATGAAGTTTCATTGAATATTTAATTTGACTGAAAACACAGGCCAGATTAAGCTCATATTAATGATTACACTTTATTATGATCATTTATTCAGCGATTTATTCATATAATCATATAATAAATATTTATTCATATGATCAGAAATAAGCGTCAGATAAACCCATAAAGAGCCGGTGACTTTGATATTCGATGCTAAATCACGAAAACTTTCTTCGATTAAAACACTTAAATTCCGATAGTAGAGCATCGGAGTAAAAGGCCTGTAAATATTAAATATAAATGTGATATAAATATTAATGAGTCTCACCTGAGGGTTTCAGGAAGCGTCAAAGCAGGAAAAAAACACCAATCCTGAGGCCTTTACCGCCAAAACCAGCCGGTTTATGAATAAACGTGGTTAAAGTCCGAGAGTATCGATCATAAACCGGATAATGCGCACACACACTCGCCGTGAGTCCGTGTGAAACTGTGTGAAACGCGTTTCATGTGTGTTTGAATCTCTGCTCGAGAGTTTCACCGTCAGCCGAAACTCAGGTAGAGCGGTGACGTCACGCGCATTTCTGTGACTCACGCGCACACACACACGGGCACGCGCACACATGAATGAAAACACTCACACAGCCCTGCGGTCATATCCTAGTGGGAATCATCATTCATTGTTCTAGTTATCCTAGTGGGAATCAGCTTTCTTTCACATTCATTGTTCTTAATAAATCAATATTAGGCAAGGCAAGGCAAGGCAAGTTTATTTATATAGCACATTTCATACACAATGGCAATTCAAAGTGCTTTACATAGAAGAAATTAAAATAATAAAAAGAAATAAGAATAGTTAAAACAGTTTAGAAGAATACAAAATAAAATACAGTACAAACAGTCGGACGAACATTGGCACAGTGCTCATTCAGTAAATGCATAGTTAAACAGATGTGTTTTGAGTCTGGATTTGAATGTGACTACAGTAGGAGCACGTCTGATCTCCTCTGGAAGCTGGTTCCAGCTGCGGCTGGCATAATAGCTAAAATCGGACTCGCCATGCTTAGAGTGAACCCTTGGTATTTCTAGCTGATATGATCCTAATGATCTGAGTGATCTGTTGGGTTTATATTCAGTGAGCATATCTGCAATGTATTGAGGTCCTAGGCCATTGAATGATTTATATACCAGTAATAATACTTTAAAATCAATCCTAAATTTAACTGGGAGCCAGTGTAAAGACCTGAGGACTGGTGTGATATGTTCATATTTTCTGGTTCTGCTCAGAATCCTAGCGGCAGCGTTCTGTATGAGCTGCAACTGTCTTATGGTCTTTTTGGGAAGGCCAGTGAGGAGTCCATTACAATAATCCACCCTGCTGGTGATGAAAGCATGAACAAGTTTCTCTAAGTCTTGTCTGGAGACAAAGCATCTAATTCTTGCAATATTTTTCAGATGATAGTATGCTGATTTAGTTATTGCTTTGACATGACTACTGAAACTAAGGTCTGACTCTAGTGTCACACCAAGATTCCTGACTTGATGTTTAGTTGTTTGACCCCTAGAGTGAAGGTATGCGTTCACCTTGAGAACTTCATCTTTGTTTCCAAACGCAATGACTTCAGTTTTGTCTTTGTTTAACTGAAGAAAGTTTTGACACATCCAACTGTTGACTTCATCAATGCATTGGCACAGGGAGTCAATGGGGCTGTAATCGTTAGGCGATAGGGCTAAGTAGAGCTGTGTGTCGTCTGCATAGCTGTGGTAAGCAATTTGGTTCTTTCTCATTATTTGGCTCATTGGGAGCATATACAGGTTGAACAGGAGTGGTGCAAGAATTGAGCCTTGAGGGACTCCGCATGTCATGGATGTCCACTCAGACTTATGGTCTCCTATACTCACATAATAACCTCTCCCATCTAAGTATGACCTGAACCATTTTAGGACTATCCCAGAAAGCCCCACCCAGTTTTCCAGCCTGTCCAGAAGTATGTTGTGATCGACAGTGTCAAATGCAGCACTGAGGTCGAGTAGTACCAGCACTGATAATTTGCCTGAGTCAGTATTTAAGCGAATATCGTTTATTATCTTTATGAGCGCTGTCTCTGTGCTGTGGTGCGGTCGGAAACCAGATTGAAAATTGTCAAAGTATCCATTCAAGCTCAAGAATTTGTTCAGCTGATTGAAGACAACTTTTTCAATGATCTTGCCTATGAAAGGAAGATTTGAGATCGGTCTATAGTTGCTTAATATGGTCTTATCCAGATTGCTCTTTTTCAGGAGGGGCTTGACAACTGCAGTTTTTAGGGAGTTTGGAAAACTCCCAGAGAGAAGTGAAGCATTTACCACTTCTAGGAGATCTGCTTCTAGACTGTTTATCACACTTTTGAAAAACGATGTTGGAAGTGTGTCAAGAGCGCAGGTTGATGTTTTAAGGTGCTGTACGGTTTCTTCCAAAATTTTGCCATCAATTTCTTTGAAATCAGACATAGTAACTACTTTCTCAGGTGGTTTGATCTGTCTGACCCCAGCGCAACTCAAGGATGTGCTGATCACCTTTCTGATATTATTGATTTTCTCAGAGAAGAAAGAAGCAAACTCACGGCACTTGTTGTCTGAGAGCATTTCACTGGGAATCTGGCTTGGGGGGTTTGTCAGTCTCTCTACAGTAGCAAAAAGAGTGCGTGTGTTGTTTAAATTGCTGTTTATAATATTTGAGAAGAAAGTCTGTCTAGCTTTGCCTAGTTCCATATTGAAAGCATGAAGGCTGTCTTTGTAGATGTTATAATGGACTACAAGTTTTGTCTTCCGCCACATGCGCTCTACTTTTCTGCATTGTCTTTTCATATTTTGCACTGCTGTTGAGTTTCTCCAAGGTGCCTTTTGTCTGCCACTCTTCTTCCTGACTTTCACAGGAGCAATATCATCAATTACACCTTTAACTTTTGAGTTAAAAGAATCAAGGAGAAAATCAACAGAGTCTGCAGATATGCTTGGTGTTAAGGATATAGCCTTCATAAATAGGACACTAGTGTTCTTATTTAAGCATCTCTTCTTGACAGACACAGATCTAGCTTCAGTGGCAGGAGAGATCAATATATCAAAGAAAATACAGAAATGATCAGACAGTGCTACATCCTTAATAACAATCGATGAAATGTTTAGACCCTTACTGATAAGTTAATCTAAAGTGTGTCCACGATTGTGTGTGGGTCCATGTACATGCTGAGTCAGATCAAAAGTTTTTAAAACAGTTTTGATTTCTTTTGCCATATTGTGTTTATTTAATTTTACTCAGTTAAATAGTCATCCAGGATAGGCAAAGTAAAAGTAAAAATAGCCTACAATACAAGTAGGCTATAGGTCTAAATACATCAGAGAGGAGCAAAAGCTGGTGTAGTGCCTAATTCTGTGACCCTATGGGCGCTGTGGTGAGGATAGGGTTAGGAGTAGGAGTAGGTTGGATTAGCTCACTACAATTGGGCGTTGTGCCGAATTTCGACTGCCTGCCAAATTATTAGCCTACCCCCTCGTTGAATTCGCTATGATTGCCTAATCCTAATCCTAACTCAAACTACTCATCCTAACCCAAACTACTCATCCTAACTCAAACTACTCATCCTAACTCAAACTACTCATCCTAACTCAAACTACTCATCCTAACCCAAACTACTCATCATAATCCAAACTACTCATTCTAACCCAAACTACCAATTCTTGGGGTTAATAATTTGGTGGGTTTCAGAATTCGTCACAACATCGGGACTCAAACTCGGGTCGCTCGCTCACTCAAAACATATCGTGTTACACACGAGAATTCTTTTTAAAATATTGAATAGAAATTATCAGTTTTCTAGAGTAAAAATATAAAAAGAATATGATTTCTCATATTTTCCATATCCCACATTCCATACGGCTCATCTGCATGCACAGGTGTGGTAGTGCACACAATATTCATCCACTTGACTACATAGACCCTTGACACAAACTGACCCGAATGACTTCAGTGTGTGTCAAACTCAGATCCTGGAGAGACACTGATAAACACACTTGGACCATGTAACTTCTTATCTGTACATCCTTGTTTCCTCTCCTTGCGTTCTAGCTCCATCCCCTCATGAAGAGAGAAAAGTATACACCTGTGTATGGCCCTGTCCCAAATAGCACACTTCACTGCAGTTTCGGCATTATTGAAGTCTCATGGACGTACCGGATGGCACACGGCAGCCCTTGTAAGTCCACAAGCCTGTGAGTGGATATGAAGCGTGTTATTCAGGACCGGACCAAAGCAGCATTACGTCAGGAAAGTGTGAACGCGCAGGAAGACCGCGAGTGACAGGGCCTGTATTCCTCGCGCATGATCCCTCAGGAAATCTTCCCTGGTGCTCGTTTCTCGCCTCCTCTTTTTCCCCTCTTTTTTATTATATAATTGCAAGAACCAAAACCTGTGTCAGGGGTAAGTACAATCGACAATTCAATTACAGGAAAATATCATTGAAATGACTCCGTGACACAGTGTTAAGGGCTTTGGAGTTGCCGGATGTAAAGGAGATGACCAAAAAACACATCTTTGCATAACAAATAAAGACTGATTGTGATGAGAATGTGTGTATAAAGACACAAAAACACACTTGTGTGATTATTCCCAGAATTCAGCACCACAGAAGGAACTCAGAGAGGCAATATCAGGGAACATTTATTTTACACAGGATACAAAATATCAAGTAATTTGTAAGATACATTGTTTACCTTATTGGTTATTAAATATTTAGACAACAGTCACACTTTCTTCCATGCAATGTCGACAAACTGGCCATTCCAGAAGAACACAGTGTGTGAAATAACCGTCTAAATCTCCTGTTCCGGCCGGAAGAGTTGGATACAAAATTAATATTCCCAATCATGGTATCAAACGGATGAGCTCATGATGAGGAAGACTGGGATCTGAGTTATTGCTCCATAAGGAATAGCATTACAACAGCAAACTCTGGTGGAGTGACAAGTCTGTAATATTATATTATATTATATTATATTATATTATATTATATTATATTATATTATATTATATTATATTATATTATCTGCTCAAAAACTCTGGACAGGAATATAAGTGTCCATCACCATTGATTAATTGAATATTATTATTGACCCAATCTGGGAAAAAGTAGAGCTGCAAGACTTATTTGTATGAGGAATATCACAATTATTCTAAAACAATAAAATAACTGTGAGGATTAAAATGATGTTTCTAAGTTAGGTGCCAAGCCAAAAACACTTTTTCATTAAAGTTCATTCAAAGTTCGGTCTGCATCTGACTTTATCATCTTTACACCAGGATAGTTCAGCTGTGACTGAACTGGAATATCCTGAAGAGAGAGAGAGAGTTTTAACAGCTCACATTTATCAAGATTTACATTTAAAACAGAAGATTTTGAGGAAAATGCAATGTGTTGGACGGCAATCGGTCTCTGTGATTCATCTTTTAA
Organism: Rutilus rutilus; assembly: GCF_951802725.1. NCBI lineage: Eukaryota > Metazoa > Chordata > Actinopteri > Cypriniformes > Leuciscidae > Rutilus > Rutilus rutilus. The sequence continues at coordinate 3,783,322 of NC_140222.1, read as the reverse complement.
AACAGGGTCGTGTCGTCAGATTCTTGACTACAAGTAAATAACTAAGGGGATAAACCTGCCCAACTCCTCTTGAGGAAAAAAAACCCCTGAAATACCTGATTTAAGGAACAGGGATTATTGTAAAGAGTTCTTATAAATATGCAGAATGGATCACCAAACCCAAGATTCTTGAGAGATAGAAAAATAAACTCTACAAAAAGAATACAAATCTCATCATTAACCAACTCGCTATAGTCTAATAAATCTAAAACAAGTCGGCTAAAACTGAGTACCGAACTCAGAACACACTTGAGTCTTTTGACCAAAGCACAGGCTATATCATAATCATTATTAAGAAGACTAACAGGCCGATGGAGAAACGAAGAAGCATTAACACTCAAGATCTTCAGGATAACTGGTGTAATAATGTTGGAGGAGGCTGGAGCTAAACTCTGGGACTGTGACCCTCCAGAATTCCTCACTGTTAGAGCGCCACCCTGTGGCTGAATGACGCAAGGACACAAAACCTCTTACAGAAGTGTTCCATGACTAGAATCTGAAACTTAAATTATTTTCTCATTAATATATATATATATATATATGAATGAAATAATAATTTTGAATAATTGAAATGTTTGTACTTTATGCTTTTTCTATTCATCAGAGTTAAAGAAGGAAGCGCATCTTCCGTAAGCTAGTTCATTTCTGGTTTATAAATAGAGGCGTGACACAGATGAGCTTTTGTCTTTAACGTGTTGCTTTCGGTTTTGATTTCAGTGCTGGTGTTGAAATGGCGTCGAGTTTAGGTAAGAATCAAATTAAGGCACAAAAATAGCCTATGAAGGAATGTTTCCTCAATGATTTGTGCAGTGATGAAATATTAGCCAACAATAGACAATGGTTTACTTCGTTTAGTTATTTCACGCTCTTATATGTTTATATGTGGCATTGAACACCAGGAAGAATAATAACCGACGTATAATAAAGGCTAGCCTACAGCTCACATACATTTTTATCCATCAATTGTATTATCTAGGCGTAGCCTATGTATAGTTTTGAATTTTTAAATTCGAATTAACAACCAAAGCTAGACATTTAAATGTAAGCTTATAGTGACGCAAACGTAGCGACACAATCTAGCATGTTGAGATGTAATAGTAAAAGGATGCAAATATACGCTAAAATGAAGCAGTCAAGACTTTTTACAACATAAATCTACACAAGCTCCGATTGAGGGAGCCTATGTAGTGTTCACTTCTCCATGAGCACGTGATTATTGAAGTTCACCACTGGACAAAATGCGTTCAGATTTCGTAAATATAGGCCTACAGATTCATTGCATTTCGGAGGCTCAATGAGAACATTGTGCAATGCGACTGCAGTACTTTATCTCTATTATATATAATACTTATTCTCTCAGTGTCACTTTCATGAAAATAAAAAGTCATTAAAATTAAAAAATTAAATGCTGTTTTAAAAAGAATGATCTTGATGGGGGAGGAGTTAATTAGGCCACGCCCAGGCACGGCGCGCATTAGCAAATAGCGATTATATTAGCATTTGCTCCTCATCCAGATCGATTATAATGAGCGCTATTAAATGTGAAGCAAAAGACCGCGGACTTCAGACACTTCTTAGAATAGCTCAGATTCAGAAGATAAAAACAGACGTATTGTTCTCTCCTAACCTGATATTGGTCAGTAGCTATTGGTGGCTTAATTGAAGATTTACTCAGGTTATTATGTATAATGTTATGGTCTGTTTACAGTATTCGTTGAATAAAGAATAAGGGTAGAATATATATATATATATATATATATATATATTTTTTTTTTTTTTTTTTACCACAGGGAACATAGTTGAATTTATGTACAAATGGTGTGTAAATAGTGGTTTGTTTGTGAAGATGAGATGACTCTATCATTTAATTGGTGATAAAATAATACATTTTTGTATGATTGTGTTAAGTGTGTACTTGTTGATTGATTAAAGACCTCTGTGTGTGTGTGTGTGTGTGTGTGTGTGTGTGTGTGTGTGTGTGTGTGTGTGTGTGTGTGTGATTTTTTTTCCAGCAGCAGGTAGAAGAAGTCCAATCCTTGATCGTCCTGACAGTAAGTGAATTAAATCACTAGCAGTGATATTAAGGCCACATTTACACATAGCCGAGTATTTAGAGAAACGAATATTTCTCCCCCTCGGATTTCAAAAATAACATCGTGCACACAACATCGTTTTCAAAAAAAAGTCGTTGACATCAACCCGCATAAATACGCCGTCGAGCGCCATCATAACTATGCCAAGCCTATGGGCGGCAGTGTAGGGAGAAGGATAAAGCCATGCAAGCCAATCAGATTCCTCAAAATCGACAACAACGAATAGCACGAGCGACTTCTACAGTTCCTTTCAAACCAACAGACATGGCGCGAGATTCGTTTGTGTGGACAGACAGCGAAGCAAATGCAAACAGGCCAAAAGCGTTTGCACAAAAGTAAAAATGAGTACCACCTTAACAGCATCCATGATCAAATAGTAGCCAAACAAACTCTAAACATAGGGCGCTCACATGACGTAAGCATTTTCTGGCGCATAATGTGACGTTTGAGAACCTAAAACCCTGTTTCTCCCAGTTTACGGCAACACATAACCGGCGTTTTCAGAAATCTCCACTTTGGCCGGAGTTTTTAGAAATAATCGTTTTCTGGGATAAAAACGGCGTTTTCGTGTAAATGACAGGCCAAAACGCTGGGAAATATCTGCGTTTTCCCATCGTTTAAACGGGGCCTAAGATGTGTCAACTTGAAACTTTTATGTGTTCCTTTAATGAAACATAATGGATAAAGGCCCGTTCACACAAAGGACGATAACTTTAAAGATAACGATAAAGATATAGTTCTAAAAATTGTTCTCATATTAAAGAATAGCAGAGATCACACCACAACTATAACGATAATGGCACAGAGAAACGATATCGCTGGAATCACTTTCAGAATCATTTTATCCAGCTGATGAACGATAAAAACATTGACAGCCAATCAGAATCCATCCTTCTGTCGAGCATTAAAGCGGCAGACAAACACACGCTTAGAATAAACAGAATGATATCAGATGCTAATATAGTAATCTTTATAGTTATCTTTATAGATATAGCAATTTTCAATATGGATGACCAAATGTAATGAATTCTTTTAACATAAGTGATTTATCTTGGATTATAACCACCACTATGTTCAAAGACAGGTGTCTTTATGCAGCTAACGACCTCAAACAGGTGCATCTAATTTAGGATAATAAATGGAGTGGAGGTGGACATTTTAAAGGCAGACTAACAGGTCTTTGAGGGTCAGAATTCTAGCTGATAGACAGGTGTTCAAATACTTATTTGCAGCTGTATCATACAAATAAATAGTTAAAAAATCATATATTGTGATTTCTGGATTTTTTTTTTTAGATTATGTCTCTCACAGTGGACATGCACCTACGATGACAATTTCAGACCCCTCCATGATTTCCAAGTGGGAGAACTTGCAAAATAGCAGGGTGTTCAAATACTTATTTTCCTCACTGTATATATATAGCGCTTTTTTTTTACAATACAGAATGTGATATTGGCTACCACGCTAAGTGTTGACAACTTAGTGTTGACTAATAATTGTTATAAACTGGTGCTACCAACATAATATTAGTGCATTCCTGGAACCGGCCGTCGGTTCACTACATCCTTATGCATCGCTTTCTGCCAGGACTTTTACGTGCTTTTTTCAACTCAGTGAAGTGACGTCGACGTCCGGGTTAGCGGTAGCATTAGCCATCAGGCAAGTGTTATTTAAATAAACTCCTGATGTTACAAACTTTCCAATGCCTCGTTTTATGAGTACAGAACCTATTTGTACTCCTGTAGAAGTTTGGTGCCATTCTGGGCATTATTAGTGGGGTAATTTACCAGATACATCATAGGATCCGTTAGCACCTGCACTAAACCATCCGGCTGATATCTCTAAATAAGCTCTAACTTTAATAATGTTCAACCAAGGGAAAAAGGCTTCTGGGGGGTGTGTGGCTCGAGGTCATGGTGCAAAGGACCCTAGGCTGATTTTACTCCGAACCATCGCTTTAAACTTTATCAGCTGGAGACCCAAGTTTGGTTTGAAAAATGTACCAAGCACAATGTTCTCTCACCATTCCTGATTTCTAACACACACTCACAGCGTTCGGCTGGTCTTGTATGGGATGAATTTAGTCTCAAAATGATTAACACATGCATGCACAATTATCCATGATCTTTTTAACTATCCACAACCAAATGCCTTTCAACTTGCTTGTGCAAATTTCAGAATTAAATGAATGTTCAGCAATTTGTACAAATAGAGACTGATTTGTGAATACAAATGTTTTCTTTTGTATTAGTGTATCATTATTTGCACATGCAACAAAGATGATGCATTTGTGGATCAGTTAATTCATTTACGTCTTTTCTGAGTCGATGTAATTTGATTCATTTGGATTTTGAGACTTTCCTTTCGCGGTTTTCAAGCATTTCACAACCCACACACAAACAACTACATATGAATAGGCCTGGTGCTGATTATTAATGTGTGCACAACTACACATCTATTTGACAAATTCATAAATGTGCGTTACTACATTTAAACTAATAGTTTACAACTTGTGTGTGCAAAATCCAGAATTACATGAATTTACAGCATTTTGTACAAATAGAGACATAGTTGTAAATACAAAGCTTTGATTTTGTATTGATGTAGGTCAGAAGATGCGCATTTGTGGATCCAGTGACACGCATGCATTCATTGACTCGTTTCTGAGTCGATCCTATTTGATTCATCTGGATTTTGACACTCATTCTGCCAGTTTAGCCACGATCCACACACACACACACACACAGCAGTAGCTGCTAAAACAGACAATGGCATCGTAATAGGACCTTCTAAAACGCTTAGCTTTTAACATAAGAAGACGGTTGTATTAAAAGACCGAACTCTGTACACACCTTATTAATAAAGCATAGTATGTGCAAAATAGAAGATTAGCCCAGAATATAAACGCAACGCTTGAAGTTTTATGTTAAGCCTTTTCCTCCCATAGAAACCCATTATGAAAATAATGCTTAAAGGGGAACTATGTTGGTTTTTTAGCTTAGTTTACCTTAACTGAACAGCTTCGGAGTCACTGGAATGGTTATATGACTGTTTTCGGGTTGAATGGTGTTCTTCTCGCTTCCCCCTAGTGCCTGTGAGAGGAAAAAACACATTTGCAACTTTGGGCCGGCGGGCAGGAAGTATCGCGTGATATCAGGTCTCGCGATGTAAGGAATTGCTTTACGCCACTGCATACATACATTTATATGCTAGCCTTCTGTGTATCATACATACCTCAGTGGACATGGCTCGGTGCATTCGCCGGCTTCTTTGAAAACAAATGGACATGACCAGAGGGAGAAGATGGGAGGGCGGCGAGTCGCCCACGAGTTTTGACGACAGTGTTGTCAAATATATATTCCAAAGCTGTAGGGGGAGCTCTATAGAGAAACCTGCGAGCAAAAAGCGAGAAAACAGCGAAGAAATTGCCAAAACTGAAACTGCATAGCGCTGCTTTAATATGAAATTTCACAGTTGTGTTCATATTCTAGGCTTCTTTTTATCTGCACACAGTATGATATATTAGGTGTGTACAGAGTTTGGTCTTTTAATACCCCCGTCTTCTTACGTTAAAGTTTTTTCACTTTAAGTGTTTTAGAATGTCCCATTATGCCATTGTCGTGTCTTTTTTTCAAGAAATTAAATAATTGTTTAGGAAATTGGGGCAACTGAACCAGTTATAGTGTGTTAGCAACTGTAATCAAGTTCATGGATAATTGTGCATGGATTTTTTAATCATTTTGAGTCTTAATTCATCCCATAGTCTTGTGGCTGTCAGAGCAGAAACTACCAGCTGTACACAGAGCCAGAGATACATCAGAAAAAGGGACACAGATGGCATCAAATACAGCATTTTACAGTCTGACATGTGATTACATGGCCGAGACACATTACTGTAACTCACCCTTATAAAGGCCACAGTATACTTCACCTTTTACGTGCGTGATGCGAATTCCGTCATCAGAAGAGTAAGTGTACTGTATGCACACTGCCGGATATTTCACACATTGCACACGCAGGTCACACACATGCGCATTATATTTTTTTGCAGTAACTTTATCCACAAGGTCGATTGTCGATTCACATGGTAGTCAAAGAAAAACTGCATGAACAGAACAGATCCGGAACGCATGCAAGCTACAGCAACAGTGGGGGCCTACATAGATTGTGCGAAGAGGTTAGAAAGTACCTTTATTTGTACAACTCTAGCATGAAATAATGCAAAGATATTTACATGGGTTGAAACTCATGGTGAGAGATTTCTCAAAACTGCGCACTGGCTGTGTCATACTTCATCACACCCTTCTGATTACACACTAGATAGATACCAATACACATTATGGATTTAATGTTACATAAGTTAGGTAATGTAAGTGTATTTATCTTGCATAGTTTGCTATTAAATGAACTGATGGTCAAAAGTACTAAATGAAAGAAGTTTATACTGTTGTGTTTTGGTGATTAAATGTTCTCATTACATATTAAAATAATCTTGTGTTTGAAACAATGATAATGTAGAATAAAAATATGTACAACTGTTATGAAAGCATAGGATCAGGATTTTGTACTAAGAGTTTTGAAAATGCACATCTGACTGTAAAAATAGTGCCAAAGTGAATAAAAAAACTGTAATAAAAACACAATTAGAAAAAAACAACTAACCATTTGCAGGCTCAGTATTAGCATTGTGTTTAAATCCAAAATATTGCCAAATAAGTGCTTTTACATTTCGCATTGAAACCAAATCTCCTGCCATCGTCTCGTCAGTCAGCTCCTCGCTCTCGGGTTAGTGTGTGTGTGTGTGTGTGTGTGTGATGGATATGTTTAGGGGTATGGTTAGTGTGTGTGTGAGATGGGTAGGTTTAGGGGTCTTGTTAGTGTGTGTGTGTGTGATGGGTATGTTTAGGGGTAGGGTTAGTGTGTGTGTGTGTGTGTGTGTGTGTGATGGGCAGGTTTGGGGGGGTCAGGTTAGTGTAAGGCACATGTGTCAAACTATTCCGGCCCGCCACATTATTTTATATGGCCCGCGAGAGCATATGGGTGTCTTAAAATTAGGGATGCAACGAAATTTAGGTTGCCCGAAAATCTTCGGACGAAAATAACATTTTCGGTTTTTGGCCGAAAGATACTAAAAAGCCGCCGTGCCCCTCCGTGTTCGGCGATGGCTCGACTCTGGCTCAGCGTGTTTTATGACGTGTTTTATGACGTTGCGTGCTAAGATGCATAACTTCGAAGCGCGTTCCGCTGTGTGTGTGTGTGCGCTGTGCTCTCCGCTCCGTGTTCACAGCGCGTTCCGCAAGCAACCTCTGTGTGTGTGTGTGTGTGTGTGTGTGTGTGTTTGTGTTGTGTGCACGCTCACCGGAAAGGCAAAGTCCGCTAAAAAAAAAAAACGTGCCGACATGAAATTTGTCTGGACTTGTTTCTTTTTGCAATAGCACTAACTTACTGTGCTGTAACATGTGTATAGCCATGGTGTGTATAGCCGTGCTGGGCAACACTAATAAAATTACACGAATCACGATCCTCTCGTTCACTCGTCCTCTCCCTGCTCTGCTCATGCTCTGATATAGTAGCCTAATACAAAGCTATTTTTATCAGAGCATGAGCAGAGCAGGGATCGGACGAAGTGAACGAGAGGATCGTGATTCGTGTAATTTTGATATTTTATATTATTTTAATATAATAATATATTTATTAAAATATATTAAATATATTACATAATATTTAATATAATATGTACCAGTAGTAGCCTTTTCACCATTTGTATCACTCCGGTTGTCTGTGTTTGCGCCACTTGCATCATTAAGCCAGTAGGTGGTGACAAGTGACTGTCTTTATGAGTGAACAATTGAACTTTAAACTGATTAGTGCCAAAAACATTGATTAACTCAGGAAAGAAACAAGTTGCTGAAACCAATCTTTAATGCTAATATAAATTGCTCATTTGCCTCTGAACACAAAAAGATTGCACTGTTGTTTGATTGAAATGTAACATCTATGCAAAATAATCCTTGAAAGATTTCTCATTTAAGGCCATTCCTGTTTGGAATATGTGATTGTGTATTGTCAACAATAAGCAGAAACATTCTGCATTTCCATTTTGTAGTGTGGATCATTCATTGCAACATTTATCCTCATTCTCATTTTTAAGAATCCGTTATCTTGACAAACAATTTATGCTACTGCCCACTGACATGCTTTTAAAGCTATTGTTATCCAATTTTTTTGGCCTTTAAACACCTTAAAATGCACATATGTAGGTCCGAGAAATCCAAATTTTATCGGGGGAGCATGTCCATGTACATTATTCTCTGTATCAAATCATTATTACCCAGCCCCTGATGTTTCGGGCTCATCCCCTGATGTTTTTAAAACCTAGAAACACCCCTGCAAATGCATATACAATATTGTAACTTAAATAAGTAATAATCAAATAAAGAGATAATACATTAACATTTTAAAAGTCTTACAGTTACAACCGGCCCTTTGAGGGCAGCCATAATGCTGAAGTGGCCCTCAGTGAAAATGAGTTTGACACCCCTGGTGGAAGGGGACAGAATATACAGTTTGTACAGTATAAAAATAAATTTGTCTGAAAACCCCTCGTGTGTGTGTGTGTGTGTGTGTGTGTGTCTGTCTTTTTCAGTGAGGATTGTTCTGCTGGGAAAGAATGTGTCAGAAAACAGCAGAGTGGGAAACAGTATATTTGGAACAACAGCGTTTCAGAGTGAAGCTCCTTCATCTTATTCACAGCAGCACAGTGTGATAATCAGTGGAACGGTGGAGAAGAGAAATCTCTCAGTCATCAACACTCCTCTCCTGCTCCAGCCACATCTCTCACAGTATCAGATCACACAGAGAGTGAGAGAGTGTGTGTCTCGGTCTGCTCCAGGACCTCATGTGATCTTACTAGTCCTGCAGTTTAATGACTTTAGTGAGGAAGACAGAAAAAGAGTGAGAACTGTGCTGAACCTCTTCAGTGTGAAGGCCATTAAACACACTATAGTGCTGACTACTGATGAAGAGACACGCACATTCATGCTTTATAAGACTATAAATAATGCTATTCAGAATTTAATAAAGGAGTGTGGAGGAAGACATCTTCAGTTTGATGCAAGAAACCCAGGATGGCGCTCTGAGATGTTTAGAAGGACAGAGCAGATACTCCAGGAAGAACATGAAGAGTTTCTCATCTGCAACATTTATGAGGATGGAGATGATGGAACAAAAGTGGATGATCCAGTGAAGCCTGATCACAAAGGGAGTGGAAAACTCAATCAGAGCACAAAAACAGGAGGTGATGGAGGAGGTTTGTTAAAGTCTTTTTTCTGGATAATACCTCTAAGAAACTAAATATTTTGTCCTCTGATAGTTACAGTCATACAGTAGTGCTTCTCATTTTTCTCCCTGTCATTTTCTGTCGCTTCTGCACTGTAACAGTTATTTATTATTTTTAGTAATCTGTTTTGTTTTGGTTGAAAAGCATGACAGACAGAAAGACATTCAGCTGAACACAGTTTGAGTAATACTGTCACTGTTCACCCAGAAATGATCATTCTGATAATACCATTTCATTTCTTTGCAAACCTGGACATGTTTTCTTTCCTCTGGAAAACAAACTGAGATGGAACATCTAGGTGGTTCTTTTCTATACAACAAAAGTGGGAAGTAATTCTTACAGTAAAGGTCAGATTTTTTTAGGTCAGTTGAATATGACAGAAAAGTTTAGGGATGAAGAGGTGGGATTGGGATATTTGAACTTTGTGAACCACTGTCTCCTTATACTGCATGTCCTGAACTAAATGTGCCTCAGCTCTATCATACAGGCATGGCAAGGCTTGAGACACTGGGAACATTAGACAACAATCTGCCACAGGACAGAGAATAAATAGGGAGGGTAATGACTGTGAGGGCAAATGAACAAATGAGATGGCAAGAGTGCAAGGTCAAGACATTAGGAGATGTTTGGGTGAACTATTGCTTTAAAGGGATACTCCACTTTAAAATGAAAATTCTGTCATCATATACTCACCCTCATGTTGTTTCAATCCTGTATGAATTTCTTTCTTCTGCTGAACAGAAAGGAAGATATTTAGAAGAATATCAGTAACCAGACAGTTTCTGGTCTCATTGACTTCCATAGTAGGAAAAAAAATGTATACTATGTAAGTCAATGAGACCAAAAACTGTCTGGTCTTCTGTTCAGCAGAAGAAAGAAATTCATAAAGGATTGAAACAACATGAGGGTGAGTATATGATGACAGAATTTTCATTTTAAAGTCGAGTATCCCTTTAAAGGCTGTGGTGTGAGTGTACATGTCATAGATCCATACATAGAGAGTAGATTCACCCAGACAGTAAGTCAGTAAACTATTGCAAGGAAGCCTTCAGTGGATAAAACAATGTATAAAAATCTAAGTTTTATATAATATTTTGTTGTTGTTTAAGAAGTGTACATTTGTTACCAAAGCTAAACTACGTCATCTGTCTCTAAATATTGTTTCAGTGACTACTTCTGGAAGAGCAAAGCTGAACATTGTCCTGTGTGGATATAATACAACACTCAAGAACTCAGTGTCTAAAATATTTCGAGGGAGACCGTGTAAACCTCAGAAAGAGATGAGTAAAGTGTGTGTGAAGAGCGAGGGGAAGATTTATGGACGGCAGATTACTGTAATAGAGCTTCCAGCTCTCACTCGGCTCTCAGAGGAGGAAGTGATGCGGGAGACTCTCCGCTGTGTGTCTCTCTGTGATCCTGGAGTTCATGAGTTCATCCTCGTTACTCCTGTCAGTTCACTGACTAATGAAGACAAAGCAGAAATGGAGAAGATTAAAAGAATGTTTAACTCTAATGAGCACTTCATGGTGCTTTTCACTGCTGAACTCACTGTTGACCAAAGAGTGTCAGATTTTGTAACATCCACAGAATCTCAGAGCGTCGTGAGTCTCTATGGGAGCTGGTACAGTGTGATGGGGTTAAGGGATGATAGAAAATATGTAGAGATCCCAAAGATTCTGGATTGTATAGAGAACATGAAGACTGAACCCTATTCACTTCAGATGTATATGAGAGATCCAGAGAGAAGAATCAGACATGAACTAGAGGAGAAACTGAGTGTGAGAGATAATGAAATCAAAGAGTTACAGGAGAAGATCAAGACACTGGGTGAGTGAATTAATTTACTTCTCTGAATAAATTGTTAAATCTTTTGCAACTGTTGACTGGGTAAAGTCTATGATCCTACACATCACCAGACTCTGAAGGTTGGGATAAACTACACGACTTTCTGGACAAGTTGATGCCAGTTGCCGAAACTCAGAGCCAGATTTCAAACAGATTTCATAGAAAATCATGTAGTGTATTATCCTCAGTTGTTTAGTGTATGATGCCCAGTTTTTTCCTATGTAACCATTTTCAAAGTTGGCAAGTGTGTGATGCCTAGTGTTTTAAAATCTGTTCAGATTGTAAAAGTCGTGTAGTGTACTGTATTTCAGCCTTCAGTAACTTACTTAATTAGCTCCTGCATTCTTCTTATGTTTGTAAATGTCCATAAATGTAAATGTAAGGTCAGGTAACCCAAACATCCCAATTTGAGCACCTGAAAAGCTCTATATTACTTAAAGTGTAAGTTGCAGGTTAAATTTTTCACGAAGTAATGCAATGTGTTTATTAAACATAAAGATAAGAACCGCCCACCATTGTTTTTTTATACCGAAATGCTGATATAATATGAAAAGTTGGCACTTTTAACAGTGGTTTTAACCGCTCCCGCTCCCTTCCACTAGATGGGGCGTGACGTCATAAGAGGAACTCACTAGTAGAGTTACCGTACACTAGCAGCTATATTCGCCTTACATAACTTCAGAAAAGTTGGTTGTATGTTTTATTTGATAAAAAAAATTATGGATAAAATAACTCCATTGTAAACATACTCGTGTGTGCTGACTTCAAGGGGACCGTGATCCTGCCTGAAATGAGAATAAGCTATTCGCAAAACAAACGGGTTCAGGCACGTCAGATCAGCCGGTCGCAGGTCGAGCTGTTCCACTAAACTCCAAAACGCGTTCACCTCACGGCAGCACACACTCTCCACTGCTGATTCAACTGGGTGGCATAGCCCACACAAACACAGTGATGGGGACATCGATCTCTCTTTTTCTTTTCTGACAATAAACATCGCTAATTAAATCGTGAGAAATTGATAACGCGTGGATTGAGGAAGGGTATTATTACATGACGTTTGAGGCGTCGATGAGACTAGCGATTGGTGCCTGTGCAGTGTGTGTATCTCTACAGCTCTGATTTGGACTGACTTACTGTAAGTAAATAATGTCTTAAGTCATTGTCCCTCCTTGCTATTCTAACGTTACATGACGGCAATATTTTGAAAATACTTGCTTGTATCCGTTATATTATATTATTAAGTTTGCACCAGGCTAGACTAGCTCTAACGTAGCTAACGTTACTCACCAGGACACCTGGCCAACCCTCCACAAATTCTCCTCACACCAAGCATTAATAACTCTTTGAGTGCCATGGCTCCCCTCTCTCACGCTTGACCGGTTAAAAATTGTAGGGCTGTGGTCCATAAAGAATTTGATGGTTTCCCACATCCTCAGTCGTTCTCCAAATAGCCATAATACAGTAAGAATCTAGCGGAGTATGGGTTGCGAGTTCCTCTTGTGACGTCATCACCCAGTAACTGAAAAAACACGCTACCTTTGAAGAAACCCCAATAAATGTTATTTTAACGCATTTTAAGACAGAAATAATTAAATATATACATATAGAGCACTTTAATTTACACATTAATTGGCTGTGGTGGTTAACCTGCCACTTACACTTTAAGCTGTACTTTTTGTTTTCCATCACATTATGTAGTAGTAATTGGCCTGCTAATACTGTACCACCAATACCACTGACATTCAAAACTCAGTGTGCTGGACGACTGAATCAAAGCAACAGAAATTGTGTTAATTTGCAGTAGCAGTGCACTTACAGTAGCATGCAAAAGTTTGGGCACACCATGTCAAAATTTCTGTTTCGGTCAATAGCAGGGTAAAAGATGATCTGATTTCCACAAGTTAAAGATTACACATTTCTTTGATATTTTAAGGAAGTTTTTTATTTATTTATAATTAACCATTTCAAAATAACAACAACAACAACAAAAGAAAAGAAAAAGTGCCTGAAGCAAATTTGAGCACCCTGCAATTATAAGTACTTAGTACCGGTTTGTATCACGGTTTTAAGCCACCTTTCCAATGCACACGAAATTCGCATTCGATTGTTGCATTTCGCCCCCTAGTGTCAGTCGCACGGAACTTTGAAATTGGTCGTGAAGCAACCGTTACCCTCGGCTATTCACAATGGTAAAATGAATGATTTTAATGAATGTAATGCATGCATGAATATATCCACACAAAACAAATGACCCTCATTATATCTAAAATAAAAAATAGTCGATTTTATAGAGCTAATCAATATAAATATTGATTTAATAATGATAAAATATTTTTTTCAGCCATAATCATTAACAACCACCATTTTGCAGGAATAGAATTTACGTTGAAGTATTAAAATATTGGTAATTCTAGCTTCACGCTCATAGTTTTGATTAGAATACATCACATCCGGTGGACCGGTCGCATACGGTCTAGCCGCAGAAGTTCAGATATTTCAACGCATCCGAAGCTCAAATCGGATCCGAAATTTCCGCAAATGCATATGATCGGAACTCCCCGCAGCTCCCGTACGACTCTCCATTGGAAATGAATGACTTCCGGTCTGACGGCTGTCGTTTGTCGTGTGCATTCGGAAGGCGGCTTTAGGGTCAAGGTTAAGGTACAGTTTGGTATGTGCTTCTGTATGTTCTGGTAAAAAGGGATGTCACTGTCAAATACAAAAAAAGAAAAAAAAAAAAAGAAAAGAAATCAAACTACAAGCAAGAGCACAAATAAATTCAATAGAGCAAAAATACAAATAAAATAAACAGTGCTTTCATGTTTTTTAGTTAGGTCTTTGTAATGAGTCAGTTGAGTCAGTTTATTAATAGTAAAAACAGTAATACAGACAGGCAGGGGGTGATCATCAATATTAGTCAAATACTGGTCACAAATATTAGGTCACAAAACAGGCACAAGATCAGGGCAGGCAGCAAGCGATCACAGGATATATCCAGGTAAATGAAGCAGAAACAAAAGCCAGGCAGCAAAGGTTAGAAACAAGGGTAAAGTGTCCAGGGTCAAACACAGGCCAGGCAGAAATAACAAGAGAACGCTCAGTAATGTCAGACAGGGCGAAACAAGACTTTACAAAGTATGAGTGTGAGAGAGTGCCTTAAATAGTCCGGTAGATAGGGAACAGGTGTGGAGGCAATCAGTATCAGGTACAGGGATTATGGGAAATGGAGTCCAGATTTGACATCAACCGCTGCTAAGTGCGTGTCGAACGGAGAGGTCTAGAGAACGGTACGGTTTGATATTTTTCCGGGAACCATTACACTCCTATTAGTAACAGCCCCTATGGCAAGAGTCACAGCTTGTAAACACTTCTTGTTGCCAGATTGCACTTATTCTGACATGATGTGAATGCAGCATTACTTTTAAGCTGAAACCAGATTGTTAAACTAGTTTATTCCTTTGGCAGATCCAGAGGGTGTGAAGCTGAATCTGGTTCTGTGTGGGAGTGACAGAAGATTAAAATCCTTCATATCAAACCTGATCCTGAACCAGGGAGCCAGAAGATCAGAGCTCAGCTCAGGGTGTGTGAGGCGAGACGTGGAGCTTCATGGACGTCTGGTGTCTCTGGTGGAGCTTCCAGCTCTGTTCAACACTCAGATCTCAGAGGAGGAAGTGATGCGTCAGACGCTCCGCTGTGTGTCTCTCTGTGATCCTGGAGTTCATGTGTTCCTCCTCATCATTCCTGATGCTCCACTTAATAATGAAGACAGAGCAGAAATGGAGAAGATCCAGAAGATATTCAGCTCAAGAATCAACAAACACACCATGATCCTCATATCCCAGAATCCAGAAGACAGGACAGCTGAACTAGATGAAGAAACACAGCCTGTCATTGAGAGTTTTGGAGGACGACATCATTTCATTGCTCCCGACACACAAGTGTCCATGTTTATGGAGAAACTAGAGCAGATGGTGGAGGCAAATAATGGTGTTTGTTTCTCCACAGAGACATTGATGGATGCACAGATGGAAAAACTGCAGAAATTTGAAGAAATGAAGAAGAGAATCCATTCATTAGAGACGTGGTTTCAGTCACAAGGTAATGATCAGAAAATCTGCATGGATAAATTTGATTGGTGAGATAAAATAACAACATTGCATGCAGATTTCAGAGGAAATATTATGATTAGCACATGAGGCTTCAGTATAAATTATACACAGTATTCTCTGATGACCTGGATGATTGACAATCTTCTAGAAATGCAATATATTGTTATATTAATTTTTTATTTGATCTATCTTTAGATTCCAGAGAAAGAGAAGATGATCTGAGGATTGTGCTGCTGGGAAAAACTGGAGTTGGGAAGAGTGCAACTGGAAACACCATCTTGGGAAGAAGAGCATTTATATCAGACACATCTCAAAAGTCTATTACTAAAGTGTGTAAGAAAGAGACAGCTAAAATCAACGGCCGACACGTTACTGTGATCGACACTCCAGGACTGTTTGATACTAATCTTAATAATGAGGAAATCCAGAGAGAAATCAGCAACTGCATCTCCATGATCCTGCCTGGACCACATGTGTTCATCATTGTGCTCACTTTGGGACAACGATTCACTCAAGAGGAGGAAAAATCAGTGAAGATCATCCAAGAGATGTTTGGTGAAAACTCTTTAATGTACACCATGGTGCTCTTCACCAGAGGAGACGATCTGAAGAACAAAACCATTGAACAGTGGCTTGAAATACCTGGATCTGTGATCAGAAACCTGATTAAAGCGTGTGGAAACAGATTCCATGTGTTCAATAATAATCAGACTGGAGACCGAACACAGGTGTCTGATCTACTGCAGAAGATAGACCACATGGTGAAAGCAAACGGAGAGAGTTACTACTCATGTAAGATGTTCAGAGAGATGGAAAGAGGAATACAAGAAAAACAGATGAAGATTCAGACAGAAAGAGTGGAGCAACTGAACAGAGAGAAAGAAGAACTGATGAACAAACACAAAGAAGAGAAAAAGAGGATGAAGATGATGATGGAGGAAGAAATACAGAATCATTACAAAGAGAGAAAGACAAGAGAAGAGGAGTTTAGAAAGAGAGAAGAACAGTATAAAAGAGACATTAAAGAAAGAGAGGACGAAGAGAGAAAGATGAGAGAGGAGATGAAGAGAGAACGAGAGAAATGGGAGAAACAGAGACAACAGGAAAGACAAAGAAGAGATGAAGTGGATGAGAGATGGAGAAAGAGAAGAGAAGAGGAGGATGAGAGATGGAGAAAGAAAGAAAAGGTGATGTGGGATGAATATAATCAAGAGAAAGAGAGAGTGAAGATGATGATGGAGGAAGAAAGAAAAAATCAAGATGAAAGAAAGATAAGAGAAGAGGAATTTAGAGAGAGAGAATAACAATATAAAAGAGACATTAAAGAAAGAGAGGAAATGTAAGCTTAGCGTTAAGTTCTGCCAGGAAGACTCAATCAGCGCGTTATGAATTAACTCACTTCTAACCAATCATGTGTTAACACTCTCAGTATAAAAGAATGGTATTTACATCCGTCTGAGTTCGCAGATACTGACGGCGCCAATTACCTCCATCCTCCCCAACCACCTCCAAGATGGTCCTTTCCCTCCATCCTCCCCACCACCACCAGGATGGTCCCTTCCTTTACCTCCAGGGGGTCGGCTGCGCCCCTGCCTTCATCTTCAGGCGGGATTTGCAGATTCCGTTACCCTCGCATTGCTTGCTAAGGACGGGGCCTACGCCAAAGACTATGCTTGCTGAGCTATTAATAAATTTACTCTTGTTATATCATTTTATCTCCCGAGTCTTTCTGGTAGAACAAGAGAGAAAGATACAAGAAGAGCTGAAAAGAGAAAGAGAGGAATGGGATAAACAGAGACAAGAAGAAAAACAAAGAAGAGAAGAAGACGAGAGAAAGAAAAAGAAAGAACAGGAAACATGGGATAAATATTATCAGAAACTGAAACAAGTGAAAGAGACAATGAAAAAGATGATGGAGGAAGATAGACAGAATCAGAAAAAAAGGGAAGAGGAATTTAGAGAGAGAGAAGAACAATATAAAAGAGATAAAGACATAGAGGATCATGAGAGAAAGATGCGAGAGGAGATGAAGAGAGAATGAGACAGAAACAACAGGAAAGACAAAGTGAATAAGAAGAGAAAGTCTCAAGCATTTGTATTCAAATCCCGAGTCAAGACTCGCAAGTCCAAGTCTTTAACAAGTTAAGCACAAACATATTAAACACATTAGTGCTTGTTTTCCAAATTACTGTCATAGTATTAATTACTATGGTACATTTATATTAGGGATTCAAATTATTTGGGGGGGGGGGGGGGGGGGGGGGTAAATGAGAGTATCAAAGCATAAACTTGTTGACTAGAATGTAAAATATCTGATATTCAGATTTTCAAATATATGCTAATAAATTTATTTTGTGTTTTAATAAGTTTATTGTGATCTTAGTTGATTGCTTGTGATCAGGGTCTTGTGTGGTGCTATGCTGTCAAAGCCTGTCAGATCTACAACACTTAAATTCATCCATTCCTCTCAAAATGGCTGGTGAACAGATGAATAGAGTAAAACATTGTCTACACCTGACGCTAGCGGCGCGACTTAAAACAAAAAAAACTTTTAGAATATGATTCTGTCTACACTGGATGCGGTGCGGTGCGAGCAACAAATCTCTGATAGTAAACTGATGCCTTGTTCTATTTATGTTGTTCTGACAAATGAAGGACAAATGCTTTGCAAGGAACGATTTGTCGCATCAGTTATAGACAGCCTTTAGCTGTTCCGACGCGATGAGAATGCTAACTATCTAGCTAACTAATGCTAACAGATGTAGACACAGTGTAAGCTTTATTGTTACCTGCACATTTTGCATTTGACGTGAATAAAACACACATCTTCACATTATGTTTGAAAGATTTTCTACCGTCACTTATATAGATCAGAGTGTAGTTTTTACAAATTACAAATATATTTTGCTAGTACTAACATGAGCTGACAATGAAAACCTGTTCAGCACTAATTAATCTTAGTGTTAAGTTTTACATATGCTACCGTGCTTACAATGAAAACCTTTTAAGCACGGTACTTTCAAGAGCACTTTCTTGCACTTTCATGCAAGAAAGTGCTCTTCCTCTTGTGGATTTAGCTATTCTTGGCACTGTGTGGTAACCACAATCAACTCAAGACAATGAACAGAGTGAACCTACCAAGGTGATGGCATGATCGGTGAAGGTCTTGGCGGAGTCCGCTGGGCAGAGAGAAACAGGCGACACTAAAGGACTAGGAGACCAAGGTGGAGCCATGGTGTGAGTCAGGACCGAGGCGGAGTAGCTGTGAGTGAGGACTGAGGCAAAACCGGTGTGAGTGAAGACTGAGGCGAAAACCGGTGTGAGTGAGGACTGAGGCAAAACCAGTGTGAGTGAGGACTGAGGCAAAACCGGTGTGAGTGAGGACTGAGGCAAAACCGGTGTGAGTGAGGACTGAGGCAAAACCGGTGTGAGTGAGGACTGAGGCGAAAACCGGTGTGAGTGAGGACTGAGGTGGAGCCGGTGTGAGTGAGGACTGAGGTGGAGCCGGTGTGAGTGAGGACTGAGGCAAAACCAGTGTGAGTGAGGACTGAGGCAAAACCGGTGTGAGTGAGGACTGAGGCAAAACCGGTGTGAGTAAGGACTGAGATGGAGCCAGTGTGAGTGAGGACTGAGGCGAAGCCAGTGTGAGTGAGGACTGAGGCGGAGCCCGTGTGAGTGAGGACTGAGGCGGAGCCCGTGTGAGTGAGGACTGAGGCAGAGCCAGTGTGAGTGAGGACTGAGGCGGAGCCGGTGTGAGTGAGGACTGAGGCGGAGCCGGTGTGAGTGAGGACAGAGTGAGGACTGAGGCAGAGCCAGTGTGAGTGAGGACTGAGGCGGAGCCCGTGTGAGTGAGGACTGAGGCGGAGCCCGTGTGAGTGAGGACTGAGGCAGAGCCAGTGTGAGTGAGGACTGAGGCGGAGCCGGTGTGAGTGAGGACTGAGGCGGAGCCGGTGTGAGTGAGGACTGAGAGTGAGGACTGAGGCAGAGGCAGAGCCAGAGTGAGTGAGGACTGAGGCGGACCCGGTGTGAGTGAGGACTGAGGCGGAGCCGGTGTGAGTGAGGACTGAGGTGGAGTCGCTGTGAGTGAGGACTGAGGTGGAGCCAGTGTGAGTGAGGACTGACGTGGAGCCAATGTTAGTGAGGACTGAGGCAAAAATGGTGTGAGTAACAACTGAGATGGAGCCGGTGTGAGTGAGGACTGAGGTGGAGTCGCTGTGAGTGAGGACTGAGGTGGAGCCGATGTGAGTGAGGACTGAGGCAAAACTGGTGTGAGTAAGGACTGAGGCGGAGCCAGTGTGAGTGAGGACTGAGGTGAACCCGGTGTGAGTGAAGACTGAGGTGGAGCCGGTGTGAGTGAAGACTGAGGTGGAGTCGCTGTGAGTGAGGACTGAGGTGGAGCCGGTGTGAGTAAGGACTGAGGTGGAGTTGGTGTGAGTGAGGACTGAGGTGGAGCCAGTGTCAGTGAGGACTAAGGTGGAGCCGGTGTGAGTAAGGACTGAGGTGGAGTCGGTGTGAGTGAGGACTGAGGTGGAGCCAGTGTGAGTGAGGACTGAGGTGGAGCCGGTGTGAGTGAGGACTGAGGTGGAGCCGGTGTGAGTGAGGACTGAGGTGGAGCCGGTGTGAGTGAGGACTGAGGCAAAACCGGTGTGAGTAACGACTGAGATGGATCCAGTGTGAGTGAGGACTGAGGTCGAGCCAGTGTGAGTGAGGACTGACATGGAGCCGATGTGAGTGAGGACTGAGGCAAAACCGCTGTGAGTGAGGACTGAGGTGGAGTCGCTGTGAGTTAGGACTGAGGTGGAGCCGGTGTGAGTGAGGACTGAGCCAGAGCCAGTGTGTATATGTTTTTTTGGCATTAATCCTGATTGAGTCTCATCAGTAACAGAACTCAGAACACACTAAAGTCTTTTGACCAAAGCACAGGCTAATATCATGTAATGATTATTAAGAAGATAAACAGGCAGAGGGAGAAACGAGGAAGCATTAATTTGAGTATTGAGAAGCACCCAAGGTATTCAGGATAACTTGAATAATAAAAGTAGGAGCCTTTTATTCAACATCACAGCGCCACCCTCTGGCTGAATCATGCAAGGACACTAAACCTCCTCCAAAAGTCTGTCTGCATGACTAAAATGTAAAAGTTAAAATATACACACACTATATTGCCAAAAGTATTGGGACATATGTATAAACATGCACATGAACTTTAATGACATCCCATTCTTAATCTGTAGGGTTTCATATAGAGTTGACAGCTATAACAGCTTCAACTCTTCTGGGAAGGCTTTCCACAAAGTTAGGGACTGTATTTGTGGGAATTTTTAACCATTCTTCTAGAAGCTCATTTGTGAGGTCAGGCACTGATGTTGGACGAGAAGGTTTGGCTCTCAGTCTTGCTCTAATTCATCCCAAAGCTGTTCTATCGGGTTGAGTTCAGGACTCTGTGCAGGCCAGTCCAGTTCCTCCACACCAAACTCCTCATCCATGTCTTTATGGACCTGCTTTGTGCACTGGAGTGCAGTCATGCTGGAACAGGAACATCCCCAAACTGTTTCCACAAAGTTAGGAGCTTGAAATTCTCCAAAATGCATTAAGAGTTCCTTTCACTGGGACTAAGGGGCCAAGCCCTGAAAAACAACCCACACCATAACCCCCCCTCCACAAAACAACCCCACACCATAATCCCCCCTCCACCAAACAACCCCACACCATAATCCCCCTCCACCAAACAACCCGACACCATAATCCCCCCTCCACCAAACAACCCCACACCATAATCCCCCCTCCACCAAACAACCCCACACCATAATCCCCCCTCCACCAAGCAACCCTACACCATAACCCCCCCTCCACCAAACAACCCCACACCATACCCCCTCCACCAAACAACCCCACACCATAACCCCTCCACCAAACAACCCCACACCATACCCCCCTCCCCCTCCACTAGATTGCTTCAAAGCAGCTTTACAGTGATAATAGGAAATTACAGTAACAGATTGTTTTGGCTTTACAACAGCTCTAGAATAAAATTATTGTCCAGCTAAAGTTAGTTTTGATCGATTCACTTCCTTTGCAAAGATCATTAGTTATTAACCCCCTGAGGTCGGCGGTATCGCCGGCGATACCAGCTCTTTTTTTTTATCAGTTTAACCCTCTGGGGTCTAAGGTGTTTTTGGGGTCCTTGAGATGTTCTGACATGCCCTGACATTTTTGCTTTTTTCAGTTGCTTATAAACATATTAATGGCAAAGGTGTAAATTCACTCTATTTAGCACAAACAGGGCTACCATAATATGTGAGCACCATGCATGTACATGTTTGTATTTTTGAGAGAATAATGTTTATGCATGGTTATTGAAAAAACTAAAAACTAAAGTTTCTGAAATAAGGCCACAAAACACATACTAAATATGTGTCAATAAGACTTTTGACTAATGGATGTCGTTGCCTAGAGTTTTTTCTTCAAAATGATGTGAAAATCACCCTGCCTAATCATTCACATAACCAGTGAAGGGAATAACGGCGTTATAAATAAACGGCGTTACTAACGGCGTTATTTTTTTCAGTAACGAGTAATCAAACTAATTACTGCTTCCTCCATTACAACGCCGTTACCGTTACTGTCAATAAAAATGCAGCGTTACTATAGTTGAGTTCACTGAAGCGGTTTTCATCCGAGTAGGCTCTCTCTCAGCCATAGGAGCTGCAAAGTTTTTTTCTCTGGTGTGTGAGTGTTTATGAGGCGCCGGACTGGACAAAAGCGAGGCGAATGTCGCGAGAGCGCTCGACAGTAGTGCGCGAGAGAGACCGAGTGTGTCCGAGAACGCGTTTGACAGTGCGCGGCAGAGACCGAATGTGTCCGAGAACGCGCTCGATAGTGCGCGAGAGAGACCGAGTGTGTCCGAGAACACGTTTGACAGTGCGCGGCAGAGACCGAATGTGTCCGAGAACGCGCTCGATAGTGCGCGAGAGAGACCGAGTGTGTCCGAGAACGCGCTCGACAGTGCGCGAGAGAGACCGAGTGTGTCCGAGAACGCGTTTGACAGTGCGCAAGAGAGACCGAATGTGTCCGAGCATAAATACTTTATAAATAAATTACACATTTCAGCATTAGAATAATATATGTAGCATATTGGTATCATATGCAATGTTTTAATTAGTTTATATAACATAAACTCCAAAATAACCTGCAGGGAACGTTCAAACATATTTGTTTGGCGGTTGTGAACACGTGCGGAAAACATGACTAGAATTTGGCTAAAATAAATAACCTCTGATGATGACGTTCTCTGTAGGTTATAAAAATAAACCCACAAAAGATTATATGGTATTATTATTATTTATGTTCATACATTGTTCAGTATTATATTGAGAGCACTTTTTGTTAAACTTACTATTGTGAGGAAGAAAAAAATTAAAGTAGGCTATACAGAATGTCTACCAGTTGTAAAGGTGTGTGAGTTTTATTTTAATTATATGCACTAGTGCAGGGTTCACCAATCTCGGTCCTGGAGGGCCGCTGTCCTGCAGAGTTTAGCTCCAACCCCAATTAAACACACCTGAACCAAATAATCAAGGTCTCACTAGGCATACTAGAAACTTTCAAACAGGTGTGTTGGAGCTGGTTGGAGCTAAACTCTGCAGGGACAGCGGCCCTCCAGGACCGTGATTGGTGAACCCTGCACTAGTGTATGAATATTTTTATAAGGCTACTATTTATTTATTTTTGGTACATTTCTTAAGAAGCATGATTTATTTTTAGACTTATTTGTTGGCCAGTTGTGGCCTGTGCAATAAATATTAAAAGTTCTAAACCATCTATTATTTTGTTGTTCCACTATAGTAATGATAATATTTTAATATTTAAGTTAATAGGTGTCTCTCACATTGTCCCACAGCAACATTAAAATAGTGTAGATTAGTGTACAATGTTTAATAATAATAAGATGTTCTATTTAGTGTCCATTTCATTCATTTAACATTTCACATTGGGGGTATCCAAGAAATTTCTTGTATTTAAACTTTTTTTTTTTTTTTTTTTTAAGTAACGCAATAGTTACTTTCGCTAGTAATTAGTTACTTTTGTAATGATGTAATTCAGTTACTAACGCAGTTACTTTTTGTGAGAAGTAACTAGTAACTATAACTAATTACTTTTTTTAAGTAACGTTCCCAACACTGCACATAACACAATACATTGATTTGAATGTATCGGAGTGGGCGTCAACAATCATGCATATTTAGTGGTTCGCACCTGGAGACAATGGGGCCCACATACTTAATGAGGCATTCATTCAGGTGTGTCACAAGAAAGAATGCAAGAGCAACAGTTGGAAGCATCCACATTTGTTTTATTTCTCCACAAATTGTGCTTGCAAATTGGCCTATAATATGAAAAGGAAAACATATCTAGTAATTGTGCAGTTAATTCTCATACTGTATTTTCAGTTTTGGAATATTTATCCTCTCCCCAAATTTGTCACTAATAAAACACAATAAAAATTATTTAAAGAAAAGGCTTATATTTACCTTTTATTAGTTTGTTTACATCTACCTTGTATTTTTTTTTATTAAAAAGGTTACAATTACAACAACAATTCAAGTGTAATCTTTCTTTGTAAAAACTAAAGTATACATTTATCATACATATTTCAAAGTTAAGGATTCATTACTTGAAAATAGCCTAGGCTACATTGGAATAAACACTATAACATATTATTTGATTACTTTATTTTTGACAAAACATACTATATTTAACATATGAGCAAAAATTGGCAAACAAAAGCTTATTTGAGGTGGCAGATATTTTACAGTAAAAATGTATAATCTATCCAAAACTAATCAATGAAATGTTGTCTTTCATATGTCTGTAACATAGTAACTTTCGTTTTTATTATAAGAAATATAAATGTTTATTTGCAGTTTTATTTCAACATATTTCACTCGATTTTTACTCAGTAGCCTATAGCAATACAGTTTGCTAAAAGCGAAACATTCACAGACAGAAACGATTCAAATTTAAACCGTCTTTTGCCAGTTGTGGTAAACAGCGGCATCTCTGCCGTTCATTCATTCATTCATGCACAGAAACGCGACGCACCTGAGAATGAAAAAAAAAACGTACTACATTATTCCATAGCCTTGGATCTGTTGCTCCTCGTACTTCTGAGGTAAATTTTCCATTATAGTATTATTCCTCACAGCGCTGCGAGACTGTGTAAACAAGTACAATGATCTGATGTGTTTTCTCGAGCTGATATGGGGGCGTTCACAGTTTGCAGGATTGCCTCAGTCATTTGCGTTTGAATAGCTCGCGCTCTCCGGGGCGGGGTCACATTACATCTGAATGAGCTCTAATTAGCTCGACTGGAATCGCTCTCTTTTAATACAGATTTCACAAGCTGAGAATATTTGTTTTTTATATAAATTACTTCATTTAAAAGAAGATAATTCAAGCTTCATGCCTGTGTGTCTGTATGCCTGATTGACTGAGTATTCGCTGAGTTATGGTTCATTTTCGGACGCGTTTCAGAATGGACTTCACTGACAGAGAGAAGGCAGAACTCGCATCATGTTTATTTTTCTTTATTTGGCGAAAAGCACAACACTTTGTTTTTATTGTGAGTATACATAAAAATAATACACACTTGACAGGATCGATTGATGTATAACACAAGCATATAAGATAAAAATTAATATTTAAAAAAACTGATAAGGAAAAAAACGAGCCTATCGCGCCGGTGCGACAGCCGACCTCAGGGGGTTAAAAGAGATTAATTTTGCTCTGTTGACTTTGATATTACAAACAAGTATCATACATCAATCGATTCTGTTAAATATGTATTATTTTTGTGTATACTCACAATAAAAACAAAGTGTTGTGCTTTTTGCCAAATAAAGAAAAATAAACACGAAGCGAGTTCTGCTTTCTCTCTGTCAGTGAAGTCCATTCTGAAATGCGTCCGAAAATGAACAATAACTCAGCGAAAACTCAGTCAAACAGGCATACAGACACACAGGCATGAAGCTTGAATTCTCTTCTTTTAAATGAAGTAATTTATATAAAAAACATATATTCTCAGTTCATGTAATCTGTAAGTAAAGAGCGAGATGTCAGTCGTTCTCATCTCATCTAATTATTTTTAATGTGACCCCGCCCACCGAGAGCACGCGCTATTCAAACGCAAATGACTGAGGTAATCCACGCAAACCTGTGAAACGCCCCCATATCAGCTCGAGAAAACACAAGTTTATTCAGATCATTAGGCTACTTGTTTACACTGTCTCGCAGTGCTGTGAGGAATAATAATAATAATAATGGAAAATGTACCTCAGAAGTGCGGGTATTTCAGCCCGGTCTCACCCCAAAACGTCACATACTGACGCGTCTTGACCAAACGGCAATATACGACGAAAAGGGTACCCCTAAAACGTCCATATGAGACGAAGACATAAGCGCACCAGCAGCGCCTCTTAGCGGTACCCTAACGCATACCTAAACCTACCCATAACCCGAATAGTCACATACGGACGTTTTAGGGGTACCCTTTTCGTCGTATATTGCCGTTTGGTCAAGACGCGTCAGTATGTGACGTTTGGGGGTGAGACTGTGTTAGGTATTTCGAGGAGCAAGGATCCGACTGAGCTGAGGAATACTATAGTACGTTTTTTTCCTTCTCAAGTGAATCGCGTTTCTGTTTGTGAATGAATGAACGGCATAGATGCGCGCTGTTTACCACAACTCGCAAAAAGACAGTTTAAATTTAAATCACGTGTCTGTGTGTGATTGAATGATGATGTTTTAGCAAACTGTATAGCTATACTGAGATGAGTAAAAATCGACTGAAAGATGTTGAAATAAAATGTAGGCTATTTGTATAAGCAACGTATTAAACTGCAAATTAACATTTATATGCCCTAATATTTCATAAAAACAACGTTACAGTCAGGCGAAATGTGAAAGACAACATTTTGTTGACTAGATTTGGGTACAGTTTTTACTGTAGAATATACTGCCACATCAAATAAGCTTTTGTTTAGCAATTTCTGCTCATATGTTATATATATATATATATATATATATATATATATATATATATAAAATACTATTTTTGTCAAAAATAAAGTCATCAACTAAGATGTTAGCTGTTCCAATGTTGGCTATATTCAAACTGATGAATACATATGATAAAATGTAGGCCTATAATCATTTTTTTTACAAAGAAAGAGTACACTTGAAATATTGTTGAAATTGTAATTATTGTTGTAATTGTAACCTTTTTAATAAAATATCAAAACATATTTACAAGATAGATGTAAGCAAAATCTTAAATGGTCAATATAAGTCTTCTTCTAAATACATCTTTTGTCCTTGCATTGTGGCTCAGTCAGTGTCACACCTGAATGAATGGCTCATTATGCAGAGTCATTACGCATAATGGGTGGGACATTGTAATCTCAGGTTTAAACCACTCCTCGTTCTCGCATATTGGCTTTCCAAGCAAAACCTGTTTTACATCAATATAAATCAATGTATTGTTTTATGTGAACGATAAAGCAAGACTATTTTCACATAATTTTGAAGCCAAAACTGGAAGCGACAACATTCATTAGTCAAAAGTCTTGTGGGCACATATTTTGTATGTGTTTTGTGGTCTTATTTCAGCAACTTTCATTTTTATTTTTTCCAATAACCACGCATAAACATTATTCTCTTAAAAATACAAACATCTACCCAGCTAACAATTTTTGGTTCCAATAACGTTTGTTTTTGGTACCCAGAACATTCTCAGAATGTTAGTTTATGGTTCCCAGAACGTTATTTTTTATGGTAACCACCCAGCAACGTTCTGGGAACGTTATTTTATTGTTACATAAAAATAAAACCAAAAAAGAACGTTCCCCTAACGTAAGTATTTGGTTCCCAAAAAAATAACCAAAAAATAACATTAGGGGAACGTTCTGTGTTAACTGGGATGTTGCTTGCATATTATGGTAGCCCTGTTTGTGCTATATAGAGTGAATTTACACCTTTGCCATTATCATGTTTATAAATAACTGAAAAAAGCACAAATGTCAGAGCATGTCAAAACATCCCAAGGGCCCCAAAAACACCTTAGACCCCAGAGGGTTAACTTAGACGACACAACACCGTTTGAACAGAAAACCCTTAATGTGCTCTGACCTTCTCATTTGCACGACAACAGTGCCTGGCGGCTCGAGAACGCAAACCTTGAAATAGGTTCCAAGGTGCAGGCGTTGAATAATAAAAATAATAAAAAAAGTTATCATCTCCAGGCAAACTTCAAAAACGTGAATATGTGAAAACGCTGACGCATGCACATGCGCATCACATGTTTAGTTTATAGGAATGCGCATTTGAATATGTGCGCAGGCACGTAGTCTTTCTCTACAAAATTGACCTCAACAAACTACCTGTGTGATCTTAAAAATTCATAATACAGAGTTTTTTTTAATCGCTTCCGCATGTCCATGCGAACCGGAATTATTTTGACAACATTTTATCTGTACAGACTGAGGTAGCCTAAAGGGAAGGAGGTCTTCACAGGGAAGAGTCTAGTTGGCACTTCAGGACTGCCTTGTCGTCGTGTGATGACTAGCCACTGTTTCAAATAAATACCCTGATAATATTAGATCTAGAGTATGATTATGACAATGAGTAGGTCCTGACACGTGTTGTCTAACTCCAATAGAGTTCACAATGTCTCTAAATCCCAATCCCAATGCATATTTTTCTTCATCTTCATATTTTTTACACCACTGCATCCCACACTTTGCATTGCACTTGGTGATGTAAGACTTGGATGCAGCTGCACAGCCATGGAAACCCATTCCATGAAGCTCTCTGTGCTCTCCCTTACGAAAAAGAAGTTTATTCAAGAGTACTATTAGTATACTTCTTATGAACTAAAAATAAGAAAGTATACTTTCAGTCTACTTTTTATGTACTTCTCAGAAATATACTTCAAATTCCACTTAAGTATACTTGACTTATACTGACATTTGTATACATATATACAGTATATTTGGCCTATACTTGTTGATCGAGATATACTTAAAAGTATAATTAAGTATTCTAAGTATTCTTGGCTTGTACTTGTGTTTACTATTTTGATTGAGTAGCTTATTAAATACTTTTTTTAAAAACATATTACACACTGTCTTATGAACTAACATGTTCAAGTTTATATAGTAACAAACTTACGGGTGGAATAGTTTATAGAGTAAATAAAATAAGCATGGAACTGAACCTGATCTTGTACACAGCGATAATAATTCCCATACGAAAAATAAGTTTATTCAAGTGTTCTATTATTAGTATACTTCTTTTCAACTAAAAAGAAGAAAGCATACTTTCAGTCATTTTATATACTTCTCAGAAACATACTTAATTACACTTAAGTGTACTTATACTGAGAGAAAAGTCCAAGGGTCCTATTTTAACGATCTGAAACGCAAGTGTCAAAGCGCAAAGCGCAAGTAACTTTGTGGGCGGGTCTTGGGCGCTGTTGCTATTTTCCCGGCGGGATAAATGACTCTTACGCCCGACGCAAATCTAAAATGTGTTGGTCTGAAGTAGCTTCATTATTCATAGGTGTGGTTTGGGCGTAACGTGAAATAAACCAATCAGAGCGACATCTCACATTCCCTTTAAGAGCAGGCGCGCTTTTTCTAAGCGGATTCCTATTATAACGGCGGATTTGGCAGGCGCATGCGAGGAGCGGTTCACAGCCGAGGAGACCGACGTCCTCGTCATGGCCCGTAAAACACAGAGAAGTGACATTGGGGATGGAGAAACAAACACACCCAAATTAGCTTCGGTTAAACAGGCGTATGATAATTTGGGTAAATGTGTAAGCTAGATTTATGCCTATTTTATTTTCACATCTTCATGGACATAACAATGATTTCCCTTGTGTATTAATATGAATAAATGAGTTAAATCTTTATTTCGAACAATTAAAAAATAAATTAAACCAAAGACAGCAACACATGAAATATCCATCAAGAAAAATAAAACAAAATCAAGAAAAACAAAACTTTTTTTTTTTTTTTTTGCATAATAATCACACTGTTCGAAAAGGGACAGGTAGAAGCCCTATATAAGGCTTATCAAGACCTACAAGACCTAATATTTTTCCTAGTAATAATGTATGATTTGCAAAAATGAAAACTGCTGCTTCTGTGTAGATGAGAGAATCAAAGTGTATGCGCGTTGTACACACGCTACATTGATTATGGCCAAGCATGCGCCCTTAAAATAGCATGAATAATATGCGCAACGCGCCACTGACTTTAAACTAGGTTTTTCCTGGTCACTGGCGGAATTGTTTTCTGAAACTGCAAAATAGCATGAGGGAACGTTTGCGCCGGAACACGCCTCCTCTTTGCGCTGAACCGCCCCGGGGAGCGCAAGTGTATTTACTATTTAACCGACGTGCGTCTGTGGAGGAAAAGTCCGCTGTGCGCGGGTGCAAAATAGGAATGATACATGTGTCAGTGTACAAAGTCAATTGCGCTGGGTGCAAGATAGGGCCCCAAGTATATTTGGCCTGTACTTGTACCCAATCTTTTGATTAAGATAATACTTAAAAGTTTAATTATTCAAAGTATACTTGGCTTGTAGTTGTGTTAACTCTTTTGATCGAGTATCCTATTCAATATTTTGTTACATGGTTTTTCATATACAGTCTTATGAAACTTACATTGTTTGAAAATATTGATTAAAATATTGATATAAATGTTTCTAATTCTGTGTATCTGAATTTTTGTTTAGGTTAGTCCACTGGTAGTGTACATAAGAATTTTATTTAATTCTACTTTACTCTTTCCCCACCATTGACGAAATTTTCCAGCTATGCATGTTTTCACTTTTATACAGTAGGGGGCGCTATGACACATCATCTAGTACCGAATCTCCAGATCAAAACACAGGAGAAGAAGAAACTGAAACAAGTGATAGAAGATTGCTCACTCAAATGTAAAATAATGTGATCATTAAACAGCTTGTAAATCAAAACTGCTTAATGTTTCCAAATGAAATGAAGTGTAACCCATGAAGAGAAAACGACTGAAGCTGTGGGGGTGTTGGACTCGATCTCCTCCATCTGTGTTTGATCATCATTCTGAATCTGATCAAGGCGTAGTCTTTGACAAAAAAAAGTCTTTTTTGTTTAAAATGTTGCCTTTCTTTATGAAACTTACTGACATTCAAGTGTTGATAATAAAGGATGCATGAAGCTAATAAAATGTTTTTAAAGTTTAAGTACAGTTAAAGGGATTTTCCAAGAATAAAAAATAACATTTGAACATAGTAGTATAGGCCTACTGCAAGTGCAAAAATTATATATAAATAGTAAACTATAAGTATAATGTTAAGTTCACTTAAAGAAAACTTGTAGTATAAAACTGCTAAACTAGTAGTTTACTGAGAGTATACTTCAAAGTTGCTACAAGTATTAAAATAGTAAACTAATTGGGTGCTTCTCAATATCTCTCCTCGTCTCATCTCTCCTCCGTCCTCCATCCTATGACCTGGAAACCGATCGAGCTCAGCCATCTTGAAGGACATCTCAGTTCTCTAATTGCACCGCAAGGAGTCGAGGATCGAGGAGTGAGGAGGCTTCCAGAGGAGTCATGAGCGAGGATACACAGGTGCATCCTATGCGGAAGAATTTTATCGACTAAAACGTGACGCACGTATAAATTCTCCTCCCCCTTCACATCGGTCACAATCATTTTGATTTATACTTTACCTTTGCAGTTGATATAAACCACACATCTCACATATTTCAACAGGGTATCTTGCTTTATTAATATTTATTATGAATTTCTTAAATAAACAAACTTCAACAACATAAGGGCAGATCCTTTGAGCGCTGCTGATGACGCGATGAAGTGACGCTCGAGTGATCAAGTATTCCAATGTATAAAAAAAGATTTAATTCGATCACTCCGTCCTCGCGAGTAAGGGGAGGCTGCAGACCTGGAGCCGGTAGATCTACGCCCCAGGCAGTTTTACGCCCCAGCAGATTTACACCCCTGCTGTTCCTGATGCGTCCAGTAGGGGGAGACTGTACAGCAAAATTAATTGAGGTATATTACATAATCTAAGTTATTGTTGTTTAGCAATGATACAACATTTATAATTTATAAACGATTAGCTTGATAGAGCAAAAAGTTCTGGACGGTCAGGTTGATGTTCTGTCTGGCTTAAACTTAGCTAACCATGTGTAGGTTTAGCTGCCCCTAATGTTGCTGCCCCTAGTCTACTCTAATGTTTCACCAGGAATTTTGTTTTGAAACTTTTGTTTTGTAAAAAATATGGCACACAGTCACACTTGTGGTGTTCCCAGTCAAAAATGACCGGCCTATAAAAAATAGCTTATAAATCACTCATTATACCATATTTTCACCCAATCTTGGATTCAATCTTTTTGTCAACTTGTTCTCTTTCAATTAGGACTGGTTTTATATTTCTATTTGCATCTGATTAATCATGGGCCTCATTTATCTGAGAGTAGGCATCTCATTTTTTGAGTAAAAAAACACATAATTTATGAGTAAATTTGGAAATATGAAAAAAAAAAAATGAAAAAAATGGCTACTGTTGATCACACTAGTCTACTCTAATATTTCACCAGGAATTTTGTTTTGAAACTTTTGTTTTGTAAAAAATATGGCACATAGTCACACTTGTGGTGTTCCCGGTCAAAAATGACCGGCCTATAAAAAATAGCTTATAAATCACTCATTATACCATATTTTCACCCAATCTTGGATTCAATCTTTTTGTCCACTTGTTTTCTTTCAATTAGGACTGGTTTTATATTTATATTTGCATCTGATTATTCATAGGCCTCATTTATTTGATAGTAGGCATCTCATTTTTTGAGTAAAAAACAAAACATTTTTGAATAATTTTGGAAAAATTAAATAAAATCTGAAGAAAATTGGCACTGTTGATCACACTAGTCTACTTTAATGTTTCACAAGGAATTTTGTTTTGAAAAAAAAACTTTTATTTTGTACAAAATGGCACAGAGTTACTCTTGTGGTGTTCCACTGGGCCATTGAGGGCCATTGTTTCAGTTGGCCATTGAAAGTGAATGGGAGAGACATGTGTTAGAAGTCCATGAGGAATATTTTTAGATCTGAGTGATGGATTATGGTGAGTTTGGGCTCTTTTTAATCTTAACAATCTCATGTAAAAAATGATGTGCCATTTTCCACAATTTATGCATGCTTCATTGAGTTATGAGTTAAAACGCGACATAAGTGCTAGGCTACATCTATATTCAAGGCTCTGTGTGCGCCTGTTGGGGTTTGTGTGTTACAACTCCATTAGGAATATCTTTAGATCTGAGTGATGGATTATGCTGAGTTTGGGCTGTTTTTAATCATGATAGTCTGCTGAAAATAATGATGTACAGTTTTATACGATCTGTGCATGCTTCGTGAAGTTATGAGCGAAAACCAAACGTGAGTGCTTCATGAGTATATACTTGGCTAGATGCGTCTGTGGTATTTTCTGTGTTAGAACGCCATGAGGAATATCTTTAGATCTGATTGATGGAATATATTGAGTTTGGGCTCTTTTTAATCGTGAGCTCCTGCTGTAAATAACGATGTGCCATTTTTCATGATCGATGTATGTTTCATGAAGATACGAGTAAAAAGGCCAAGTCTAAGCTACCTTGATTGGCTACGTGAGTCTGTGCGTCTGTGGTATTTTTTTGTGTTAGAACTCCATGAGGAATATCTTTAGTTCTGAGTGATGGATTATGTTGAGTATTGACTCATTTTAATTGTAAGCATCTGCTGTAAATAATGATGTGTCATTTTCCACAATCGGAGCATGTTTCATGAAGTTACGAGCGGAAATGTGTCTAAAATTCAGAATCCATACATGGTTTACACATGGGTCTCTTGAAGGGCTTCTTTTACAAAAACCTAGCTCAAGTTTAGTAAAAAGCCTGAAACAATTATGCTTGTTGTATTCTACTCATTGAGACCTTTCAAATGACATATGACACAGGACTATCTGAGCTGTATGATGTATTTGACATATTGCTAAATGTAGTACAAAAAAGTAGTTTATAAATTATGATTTTTTTTTCTTCTAATTATCAGCAAATAACTCGGCACTACTTAGGAGTTTATCAAATTGGCTACATTCATTGTAAATTTCAGACTCTAAGCTTTCAAATGACACCTATTTTAAGTTGATCAAGGTAATAGTTTTAAAAAATATTATGATTATTTATTTCGCAGCTAGGTGGCGCTTGCAGGGGGTACACTCAGTTTTAGAGTGATAACTCAGCAGTCGTTAGGAGTTGATCAAAGTGATTAGATGCATTAAAAAGCTTTAAAATGATACATATTTTGTGTTGTTCCATTCATTGGATGCATTGGTCTCTCCCATTCACTTTCAATGGCCCATTGAAACAATGGCCCACAATGGCCCTCAATGGCCCAGTGGAACACCACAAGTGTAACTCTGTGCCATATTGTACAAAATAAAAGTTTTTCAAAACAAAATTCCTGGTGAAAAATTTAAGTAGACTAGTGTGATCAACAGTGCCAATTTTCTTCAGATTTTATTTAAAATTTCCAAAATTATTCAAAAATAATGTTTTTTTTTACTAAAAAAATTAGATGCCTACTCTCAAATAAATGAGGCCTACGATTAATCAGATGCAAATAGAAATATAAAACCAGTCCTAATTGAAAGAGAACAAGTTGACAAAAAGATTGAATCCAATATTAGGTGATATATAGCATAACAAGTGATTTATAAGCTATTTCGATAACATTAACTAGTATTTTCAGGAAAAAGAAAATCTTCTCCAGTCAAAAATGACATGAACACCACATGAGGGTTAATGTGGGATTTATCATACTCTTTCTTTACCAAGTTCTCTTTAACTTGCATCCCATAAAGGTGTGTGTTTGCTTTAGCTACTTAAGGAAATGAAAATCTCTCTCTCTCTCTCTCTCTCTCTCTCTCTCTCTCTCTCTCTCTCTCTCTCTCTCTCTCTCTCTTCTCTCTCTCTCTCTCTCTCTCTCTCTCTCTCTCTCTCTCTCTCTCTCTCTCTCTTTTTATAGTTTATTATAGTTTATACACTAAACTTGTATAAACTATAATAAACACCCATCTCTTTTTTTAACTGCATTCCAAACCAATAGCTTCTCTAGTAAATAAATGACTTACAGAGACATACAAGGACATGTTTTTAATGTCATTTTCAATTTTCTCTGCACAGTCCATCATCAGTGGCCAAAAGAAATCAAAGTGTCTTGACACTTTTTTCAAAAGTGTTCCACCAACAAGTGCCTGTGCCGTTGTACTTTGAAGATCAGGAGCAAACTGATGCAATCCACACTCACCTGACATCAATTCTGGGCAGCACACCCACACACACTGTGACAAGATCAAATTCACCATGGATGTCCTTTTTACATTTTTTAATGTTTAAATTTTTTTTTTTTTTTTTTTATGAAATACCCACAAATATGAAACTCAAATTAAAAAGGCAGTTTGTGTTCTCGTAACACTTTCTTTTATGTGGTCTGTGACTCTTAGGGGGTCTACAGTGATTCTGCAGGGTCTCCAATAAGTCTTATAGTTTATCTCAGTTGCTTTGGTGCATTTCTCAGATCACAACTGAAATCACATCATCTTGTCACTTGTGCACATCATAAAAGCAATTTCTCATTATTTTATACAAATTGCAAATGCTTCGGTGCATTCATGCAATTGATAATGTACAACTGTCTGCTGTTTCCTACATTATCAACTCTTTATGTCATGTTGATCAAAATATAGGCCTATTATACTATTTCTCTGTTGAATTATCATACTTTTCAAAACAGGCATTAGTTCCTTGCATAAGTCATTAAATGCAAAATGGCTGACTATATAAACTGTCAAGCATGTTTTCAATACATTTCTATTAGACTTTATTTTGTAAATGTGTCCTGAATTGATCAATTGCGGAGGTGATGAAAGAAGCAGCAAGGCAATTCATAATCAATTGCATGAATTTACCAAAGCACTGGCAATTTGTTCAAAAGTATTTACGAGAATTTCAGTAGTGATCTGAGAAATGTACCAAAGCAACTGTGATAAAAAATTAAGTATTCAGGAATTGCTGTCCTGCTGCGTGTGAATTTGACAAGATCAAACTCACCATGGATGTCCTTTTTTTTTAATGTTTAATTTTTTTTTTAATCAGTGAGCAGAAACACTTTGACAGGAGGATAGAAAAACAGTTAAAGAAGAGTGGCAAGCCATAGGGGAGGCATCTACAGGAGTCATCATAATTCATAAATGGTGTTGATAAATAATGTTTTTGTGAACAACAATATTGTCTCTTTCTTCTAAATGACCCTTGGAATTTTAGAAAAGGGATAAATTGTGTTTGTCTTCATAAAATGTTATGTAGGACACTGTTTTGTAGCTGTATGATGACCAATAGTGAATAGTACAGCAGATATGTAATCAAGGATCCATATGATTACACGGTGCTGTATGTCTAATGGGCTAAATATGGTTAATATCTAAATGTAACTTTATATAAATTCACAACAACATATTTCACTCAGTCTCCTGTAGGCTATATAAAAATATTCTATATTATAAAAATATATTCTATATTCAATATTCAATGAACTATTCTACAGTAGGTCATATATCATTACTTGTCATCTGATCCAACTATGTGTATTATTATTTTTTTAATTTACAAAAACAAATAGTCTTCTGTAGGCTGAGTGAAGAGAGTGAAGCCCAACTGAATATCTACAGATATTTTAATCCATAGTGCAGATCAACACTGTAACGTTTATATTTAAATTAACAAAAAACATACAATTGGGAAAAGTCTATGAACGGGAAGGTTATTAATGTGGAAGTTTTGAGCGTCGATTTAATGGTGTTATTTCGCAGTATATCCCCTACTGGACGCATCAGGAACAGCAGGGGCGTAAAACTGCTGGGGCGTAAAACTGCCTGGGGCGTAGATCTACCGGCTCCAGGTCTGCAGCCTCCCCATATAGGTCCTCGCGTCCTTTCCTTGCAGCCTTCCTTTCCATCCTACAGGGGGTGGAGCTGAGACGCGAGGAAAGGAAACGA
Source organism: Rutilus rutilus (assembly GCF_951802725.1). Taxonomy (NCBI): domain Eukaryota; kingdom Metazoa; phylum Chordata; class Actinopteri; order Cypriniformes; family Leuciscidae; genus Rutilus; species Rutilus rutilus. Next base: position 3,746,738 of record NC_140222.1, on the reverse strand, counting down.
GGATGCACAATTAAGAATTGAGAAGCACCCCTAGTATACCCATAAGTTCACTTGCAATACAAATGAGAAACGTAATTATAAACTAGTTGTGCACTTAAAGTTTACTACTGTTACACTTATAGTACACAAACATATACTTTTATATACTAAAAGTGGGCCAATTTAGTCCCAAGCGGTATTAAAATAGTACACTTACAAGTTTACTACTAGTACATATTGACATTAGTATACTTACTACATAATGTATACTTAAAAATATACTTGAACATTACTTAAGTATACTTCATAAAATTAACTTTAAGTATACTTCTTTTTCGTACGGGCTGTTCTTGAGCTAATCTGAAGGCCACACGAAGTTTGGAGGGCTGCAGCTGTTGACTCTGCAGAAAGTTGGTGACTTGCATAATGTGAGCCTCAGTATGCGCTGACACCACTCTTTGATTTTACGTGGCTTACCATAACTCGTGGCTGAGTTGCTGTTGTTCCCAATTGCTTCCACTTTGTTATTATGCCACTAACAGTTGACCGTGTAGTGAGGAAATTTTACGAATGGACTTATTGCACAGGTGGAAACCGATCACGGTACGATCACGATACCACACATGAATTCACTGAGCTGAGAGCGACTGATTCTTTCACAGATGTGTGTAGAAGCGTCTGCATGCCTAGTGCTTGATTTATACACCTGTGACCATGGAAGTGATTGGAACACCTGAATTCACTGATTTGCAGGGGTGTCCCAATACTTTTGGCAATATAATATATATATATATAGTAATGTTTCCAAACTTTTGACCAGTACTGTATACAGTATGAAATAAGAATTTTGAATAATAAAAATGTTTTTGTTCTATTATTCATTTGTTCACTTATTCTATTCATCAGAGTTGAAGAATAAACCACATCTTCCGTATTTCATTTATGGTTTAATAATTGAATAATTAATGGACGGAATAATGAAAATGACTTTTTTCTAACCTCTGCAGGCGTGGCACAGGTGAGTCTCATCTTTCAGTGTTTGCCTTTCTGTTTTGATTTCAAGGTGCTGGTGTTGAAATGGCGTCGAGTTCAGGTAAGAATCAAATTAAGGCACAAATATAGTCTATGCAGCAAAGTTTCCTCTATGATTTTTGCAGTGTTCATGAAATATTAGCCAACAGCAGACAACAGTTTACTTCTTTTACTTATTTCACGCTCTTATATTTATGTTCAAAAGTGGCACTGAACACCAGGAAGAAGAAGAATAACTGACTTATATAAAAAGCTATATCTCACATTCATGTTTACACATCAGTTCGATTATCTCAGCCAATGTTATTATAGTTTAGCATTTTTAAATCTAAATTAACAACCAAAGGTAGACAATTTAATTTAAGCTTATAGTGACGCAAACGTAGCGACACAATCTTAAAGCATGTTGAGACTGTTCAGATGTGTGAGAGTAAAATGATGCAAATATACGCTAAAATAAAGCGGTCAAGACTTTTTACTCCATAAATCTACACAAGCGCTGATTGAGAGAGCCTGTGCAGTGTTCACTTCTCCCTGAACATGTGATTATTGAAGTTCACTACTGGACAAAATGCGTTCACATTCATAAATATACATACAGATAGCCTACATTGCATTTGAGAGGCTCGTTTCAAAGACCAATGAGACCATTGTGCAATGAGAAACAGATCAATAAACTTCATCCAGCTCTTGGCCTACTTTCCAAGACTTCTGAACCCGTACAATAACTTTTTTTGTTTATACTTATTATAACATAAGTTGTAATTCACTGAAATAAATTCCAGTCCGTCATTTGATCTTATTTATTCATCACATCAGTGACGTCAGCTGCTACAACTGTACTTTTGATACAGTAACCTACTCTATTTAGGGTTTAGCTTCAGAAAATTATCTCTGCATTGTTGTTGAAGATATTTCGGTAACACTTTATAATAACGTTCAGTTGTAAGTCATTTATAAGTGGTTAGTTAATGATGAACTAATCGTTTACAAAACATTCATAAATGATTAGCAAGTGATATACTAAAAATGTAGGCCTATGGATGTTTTGTAAATTCTGTTACAAGTCATTTACAAGTGATTAGTAAATGATGAACTAATTATTACGAAACATGACTATGCGTTTCAGAAATGTTTAATAAATGTTTTTTTTTGTGTTTTTTTTGTATGTATGTATGTAGCAATCAGGGCTTGACATTAACTTTTTTCCTCACTAGCCAATGTGGCTAGTGGTTTTCCAAAGTTACTAGCCACACAGCATTTTTACTAGCCACATTTTAGTTGTTGTGAAATTACCTGATAAAAGTGGACTATGACATGCTAAAATTTACTTGAACTAGATTTACAACCCTTTTAAATGTAAAACCAAACTTACATCCACCCAAATCAAGACTACATAAATATATAACAATACAGATCATTATCATTAGCTCTGATAAGGTTGTGTGTAAAGCTCCTTCTTTAAAATAAAACCATGTATTATGTATTATATGTTGCCACATTGCTACACCGGCATACGAGATAACTCCAGCAGGGCAGCTAGCTGTCTCTTCGATTCTTTGTTGTAGGTCACTAGCGACAATACTCATTAGGGCTGTCAAAATTGCTCAAAAATGACCTTCGAATATTCCCTCTAAAAAAAACACATAGCTTATCTTCGAACTATTCGAACATCTGGTTGCACATTTTGTCAATGACGCGCATTACGTCAATAACAGGACAAATTAATACAAAGAGACATAACTACTTGTATAGGTAGTTTATTTAAGTTTAAACATATTTGACAACATATTACCTACACGAAAACAAGTAAATCACCTAATGGCCAAGACCGCAGACCTCACTCACTCTCGCTCGCTCACTCGCAGGCACTCTTTCTCTCTCTCGCCCTCCCTCAAGCTGCGTTCACACCAAACGCGAATAGAGCGTCTGGCGCGAGTGTAAAGACGCGTTTACGCGCGTCTGGAGGTCTTGCGGCGCGAATGAGGCGTCACGCTCTCTGCGCATAACGGTTTAAATGTACAACAACAATAAGCAAATGTTGAGTGCTGATCAAGAGTTTTGTGCAAGCAATTTAAGGTCGTGACTCTTATATAGCAGGCTTCATTCAGTGATTGAAACAAATATTATTAACATTAATTGAAGTTAGACTTCCGGTTTGGCAATGTGGTGTTGAGACGCACGGTGTCGAAGCTCCGCATTATTTCATGTAATCTCTTCAGAATACACCCTATTTTATCAGCACTTCGTATTCCTTTAATCTTTTTTGTATGTTTGAAAAATTCCGCCTTCGGAATATTTCACTTAAAATGAGCAAGTCTACGAGGACGGGAGGTAAACAGCAGTCTCAAGTTCAACATGCACAGGCCTCTCAAGAAAGCAGCAAAATGGCGGAAAACGAGCCCGAACCTGCACATCTCACAATCGAATCTCTAGTCAAAGAGCTCGAAAGATTCAGAAAAGACATGACCGGGGAGTTTGTTGCACTTCTAAATAGTTCTCTGGAACCAATTCGATCTTCAATTGAATCGATCGGTACGACCCTGACAACACAGGCAGTGACCATAAGCGAGATGGAATCGGGTCTCTCAGACCATAGCGACCGAATAGCTCAGCTCGAGCATGATGTAAGCGCTGTTCAATCAAAACTGACGACAATGGAAAAGGAAAACACGGCGCTCAAAGCTAGCGTAGAAGATCTGATTTCTCGCTCGAAGCGGCAGAATATACGAGTGGTAGGCCTTCCTGAGGGCCTTGAGGGAAAAAACGCACGAGAGTTTATGACTAACCTGCTTTCTGAACTCCTCGGTGACTCCCTTACAGAACCACCTGAGCTGGATCGCGCCCACCGTAGCCTACGGCCCAGACCTCGTGCAGAGGAATCTCCACGCCCGCTGATTATCAGATTTCATCGATACATCGTGAAGGAAACTGTCATGAATTGGGCTAAATCCCACAAAGTCATGTCTTACAAGGGCCACAAAATCAAGATGTACGAGGACTTCAGCGCCGAGGTGGCGAAGAAACGAGCGGCTTTCAACAAGGTCAAGAGCCTACTTTATCAGAAAGAAGTGCGCTTTGGTATGCTGTACCCTGCTCGCCTTCGAGTGAGTCGTAACGGCGTGGAACGGATCTTTGATTCCCCTGAGGCAGCGGAGTCGTTTTACCACCAAAACTTTCCTAATTAGGTCGTGGACTATACCCGTGTCCGATTTGGGATGGTAAATTCAACAAGTACAAGCTGCTGTAAATAATTTAAGGTCGTTGAGCTCTTACTGTACTTTCGATTAGCCTTGTTTTTTTTTTTTTTTTTTTTTTTTTTTTTTTTTATCTAATGTTTTCTTATCATCTACTTGGTTGTTTATTTATTATTGTTATTATTATTATTATTATTAATATTTTTATATTTATATAGTTTCTCGGCGGATATCTAAGCCTTGATAGCTGCTTTAGGTGTATATCTAACTTTTAGGAGTTGACAGTTCTACGTGGTTAATCGGTTGTGAGAATTGTTGTTCTGGCTACTCGTCATGTTCCAAAAGACGAGCATCAGAGTTGTAAGTTTAAGGTTTTTTTTTTTCTTTTTTTTTCTTTTTTTTTCTCCTCTCTCTCTCCTTCTTTCCACACCTTTTATTTACTCGTCTCAGACTCCTTTTTTTTTTCCTTTTCTCTTTTATCCTCACGATAACAAATGATTAGTCCTAAAGTGAACATAGAGGGGTTGGCTGGTCATAATGTCAAATTTGTTACTTGGAATGTTAGGGGTCTAGGTGGTCAAATTAAAAGGTCAAGGGTGTTCTCACACTTAAAGAGCCTGTCTTCGGATATTGTTTTTTTACAGGAGACTCACCTCAGGGTTAGTGATCATGTAAGACTACGTAAACCATGGATCGGTCAAGTTTTTCATTCAAACTTTAATAGTAAATCTAGAGGCACCGCAATTGTAATACACAAACGTATAAAGTTTGTCCCACACAACGTAATATCTGATCCTGATGGGCGCTACGTAATAGTATCCGGGATTTTGTACCAAACACCTGTTATATTAGTTAGCGTTTATGCCCCTAACTTTGATGACCCTGCTTTTATGACCTCGCTCTTTTCCCATCTTCCAAATCTGGATACCCATCACCTTATTTTAGGTGGGGATCTTAATTGCACAGTCAACCCAAGTCTAGACCGCTCACAGCCCAAGTCATCAGCTCCTACGTCAATGTCTAGATCCTTCTCATCTCTAGCAGATCAGACGGGATGTGTAGACCCTTGGCGCTTTCTTAATCCAACTGCAAAAGAGTTTTCTTTTTTTTCAAATGTTCATCGTGTTTATTCACGTATTGATTATTTTTTTATTGACAAGGCTCTCTTATCTCAAGTTAAATCTACAGAATATTCAGCGATAATTATCTCAGACCATGCCCCACACATTTTAGACCTCTCTTTCCCACAAAACTTGTGTAGACATGCTGGAGGCTGGAAGCTCAATACTGGGTTGTTAGCTGATAAAGAATTTTGCGATTATATTTCTAATAACATAGATTTTTTTTTGGAAACCAACAAATCAGAATCAGTTTCACCATCACTTCTATGGGAAACATTTAAAGCTTTTATACGTGGGAGGATAATTTCCTTTAATGCTTATTGGACTAAAGCTAGGAAATTAAAACAACAGAAACTCATTGATAAAATCTTAGAGATAGATAGGCTAAATGCCAGGTCACCAAACCCTGTTTTAGAGACACAACGGCTAAAATTACAAACTGAATTTGACTTATTGACAACCAACAAGGCAGAGTTTCTGCTAAAACGCACAAGAGCAACCTATTATGAGCATGGTGATAGAGCTGGTCGTCTGTTAGCATCTCAGCTCAGACACCAAACTGCTTCTCAGTTAATCACACAGGTGTATGACTCCTCAAATAACCTTATTAATGATCCGGTTAAAATAAACTCAGAGTTTTCTTCTTTCTATTCTAATCTTTACAAATCTGAAGCTAACGTAGACATTGCTGCTATTCAGTCTTTCCTTTCCCAATTAGAGATTCCTAAGATTAGTCCTGATATTGCCGACAGCCTCGACGAGCCTATTAGCCTGGAAGAGATAACCTCCTGTATCCTAACTATGAAAAATAATAAAGCTCCTGGCCCTGACGGCTTTTCTGTTGAATTTTTAAAAAAGTTTTCCACTCAATTGTCTCCCTTATTATTAGATTTGTACAATCACTCCTTAGATCAAGGCTTCCTATCATCATCCTTAAACCAAGCTTTGATTTCCTTAATATTAAAGAAAGACAAAGATGCTAAACTTTGTGGCAGTTACAGACCTATTAGCCTAATTAACAATGACATTAAATTACTAGCTAAACTATTGGCCAAACGCTTGGAGGCTCATCTCCAGTCAATTATATCAGAAGATCAAACTGGCTTTATACTTGGTCGTCAGTTGTCTTCTAATATACGTAGACTCCTAAATGTTATCTTTACTCCATCTTCATCAAAGCCAGAAATGGTTATCTCGCTAGATGCGGAGAAGGCTTTTGACCGGGTGGAGTGGGATTATTTATTTATGGTTTTACAAAAATTTGGGTTTGGACCTAAAATAATTTCATTGATTCGTCTATTATATTCCACTCCATCAGCTTGCGTGAAAACTAATTCCGAAAGGTCCCCTTATTTCTCTCTTTCTCGTGGCACCTGTCAGGGCTGCCCACTTTCGCCTCTCCTCTTTGCCTTAGCTATAGAGCCTCTTTCTATAGCATTAAAATCGTCTTCAGTGTTCTCAGGTATTTATAGAGGAGGAAGGGAGCATCGTGTATCACTGTATGCAGACGACCTCCTGCTATATGTCTCAGACCCTCTAAACTGCATAGATAATATAATGCACCTTTTGAATGAGTTCGGATTAATTTCAGGTTATAAGTTGAATTTTGCTAAGAGTGAGTGTTTTCCCATAGATGACTTGGCGAAACAAATTCCTCCTGCTATGCTCCCTTTTCACATGTCCTCTACAGGTTTCCGCTATCTAGGGGTTCATATTTCAAACTCATTCAGGTCATTGCACAAAGAAAATTTTACTAAATTAATAGACCGCATTAAAGTAGATCTCCAGCGTTGGAACAATCTTCCACTTTCTCTAGTAGGCAGGATTGAATCAATCAAAATGAATATTCTACCAAGAATACTTTTTTTATTTCAGACTATTCCTGTTTTTCTTCCTAAATCTTTTTTTAAATCATTCGACTCCATTATATCCACATATATTTGGGCTGGTAAGCCTCCGCGTGTAAACAAGTCAACTCTTCAAAGAACCAAACAGGATGGGGGTCTCGCTCTTCCAAATTTTCTTTTCTATTATTGGTCAGCTAATATTCAGAAATTATATGCATGGTGTAATTCTCAGAATATTGATTGGTGTATAATGGAAGCTAACTCCTGCTTATCATCCTCATTATCGGCATTAGTTTTTGATCCCAATTTGAAACGGCCTTCTAAATACACCACCAACCCAATTGTGCTTTCATCACTCAAAATTTGGAAACAGTTTTGTCGTCATTTTAAATTAAACTCATTGTCCACCTTAATGCCTATTTGCGGTAACCATCTTTTTGTTCCTTCTACTTTAGATTCAACTTTTGCCCAGCTCAGAGAGAAGGGCCTTGTTCTATTTCATGATTTGTTTCTTGATGATCATGTATTTGCGTCATTCAATGATTTGTTGAGTAGATTCAAAATATCTAGATCCAATTTGTTCCGCTACTTTCAATTGCGTGACTTTGCTAAAGCACACTTTAATACCTTCCCTCGCCAGCCAATGAAAACTTTAATTGAAAATATAATGTCTCTCCCAAAATCGCATAGCCATATCTCCTCAATTTATGGCTTGTTACGATCTTCGCAATTCCCTCCTCTTTTCGCACTCAAGGGAACCTGGGAGAGAGAGCTGGGTCTGGAGCTTGACATAGAGCTGTGGAATAATGCTCTAGCTAAAATTAACTCTGTCTGCATTTGTGCTCGTTTGAATCTTATTCAGTTTAAAGTTGTTCACAGAATTCACTTCACCAAAGCTAAATTGAAGAAACTTTCTTTAATAGAAGATGATAGGTGCAATAGATGTTCGCTCTCCCCAGCAGATCACACTCATACATTTTATACCTGTCCTAAATTGTATTCATACTGGTCTTCTTTTTTTGATACACTGTCAAAGGCTCTCAATGTCTCTGTGAAACCCTGCCCAATAATTGCGATTTTTGGAATGACACCGGTTGATGGCTTGTACAACAAACGTCATGCTGATATTATTGCTTTTGCTTCATTGGTAGCCAGAAGACGAATACTGTTGCATTGGAAATCTTCATGCCCCCCTTCTAATCTTTCTTGGCTGAAAGACTTAATGTCCTTTCTACATCTGGAAAAAATCAAACACTCCATCAGGGACTCTGTTGACTCATTTTATAAAGTGTGGAGACCTATTATCTCCTTTGTTGAGACTGTACCTTCACTGGAGACTTGACTTTTGGTTTTCATTTTTTGTATGTATGTGTGTGTGTATGTATGTATGTTTTTTTTTTTTTTTTTTTTTTTGTGTGTGGGTGTATGGGATGTTTTGGGTTGGGTAGTGTTAAGAGTGTTCTGTATATTTGTATACATTTTCTTTACTCATTCTAATGGTTGAAAAAAGCAGGTTGTGTTGTTTTTCATATGTCATGCACATTGTCATTTAAAAACCTGCCTAATAAAAAAAAAAAAAAAAAAAAAAAAACATTAATTGAAGTTTTACAGTATATAGAACCGACATTGAACGCTCCGAGCGAGCTGCAGCTGTGGTAAACATGGAACTTTTCCTTGACATGAAACGGTAAATAATCAAACCAGTGGAAGCCTGCAGTGCATGAAACTGCTGTATCTACCTTATTCATGCAATATCTGTTCAGTCAGTACAGTAGCCTACACTTCAGAAATGTTTCTGTTTAACGTTAAATAAAATGATCCCTCAGGCAGCGCGCCCACTCGCAAAGCAGACAGCCGCGCCTCTGCTACCGCGGGCATTTTTCCACATTCGAATATTAATTTTCACCTTCGAAATTCTGTTTTTTAAAACTATTCGAATATATATTCGAATTTAGAATATTCGTTGACAGCCCTATGGGAGTTGTAGTGTCGTAGTGTCACACTTATTTCAGATGCCTTTTGAAAAGACTACAATTATTCAACCCGCCAAAGTGGCTAGTTGGAGTGACTGCGTTACCCGCCACGAGCAAAATCCACCCGCATTTGGCGGGTTGGCGGGTGTTAATGTCAAGCCCTGGTAGCAATTAGAAGGTGAAGAAAGTGTTGTAAATGCCTTGTATACACTTAAAGATCATTTGTAACAGGTCAGTAACAGTGTTCAACACAATGATGTGTAAACGCATTCATAAATCATTTACAACACTTTCTGCATCCCCTCATCTAAAGTGTACACTATTCATCACTTGTAAATGTGTTACACATCATTCATAGATTACCACTTCAAGAATCAATCAAGGCATAAGATCAACAAATCGTATCTACGAATGATGTGTAACACAATTACAAGTGATGAATAGTTTACACTTTAGATTAGGGGATGCAGAGAGTGTTGTAAATGATTTATTCATGCTTTTACACATCATCTATAACAGGTGTTGAACACTGTAGTGTGTAGTGTGTACTGCAGTGTAAGTGCTGACTGGTGAGGGTATAGACAGCTGTCTTCTGTAGTGTGTAGTGTAGTGTGTACTACAGTGCTGACTGGTGAGGGTATAGACAGCTGTCTTCTGTAGTGTGTAGTGTAGTGTGTACTACAGTGCTGACTGGTGAGGGTATAGACAGCTGTCTTCTCTGACACACTTGACACACTCTCTGAAGTCTTTAACCACTTTAACCACCTGATGTGAGCAAAACATACAAAAAAAGTAACATTTTTTTTAACATTTATGAAACGCAGTCATGTTTTGTAAATGATTAGTTAATCATTAACTAATCAATTGTAAATGACTTATAACTGAATCTACAAAACATACATAAAATAATGAACATATCACTTGTTAATCATTTATGAATGTATAGTCATGTTTCGTTAATGATTAGTTAATCATTTAGTAATGACTTGTAAATGACTTGTAACGGAATTTACAAAACATACATAAAATGTTAGTATATCACTTGCTAATCATTTATGAATGTTTTGTAAATTATTAGTTCATCATTAACTAACCACTTATAAACGACTTACAACTGAACGTTATTATAAAGTGTTACCGATATTTCTGTGTTTTGTGTCATTCAAACACAAGAATATTACAGATTTCCAAAGATGACAAAATCCTTTGACTGAAGTTCCAGATTCAGATGTTCTGAAAGCAGAGGCTGATCTCAGCAGATACAAAATTCCACTTCCTTTTGGTTTAAATGCTTTAGTGCAGTTTTCACAAGCCAATTGGTAAAGTTTCAATAGATCATCAAAAGTGCATTCCAGCATGTTTTCAATTGTGTTAGTACAATACACAAAATCTGTCTATTATTTAATTCAACTGAAGTTAATGGTTAATCAATTAATTATTTGGTACATCTATTGATATCTATAGATACAGATTCTGTAGATAGTTTCATAAGAACTTGCAATTTCTGATACAGATAACCAAATGTAATGAATTCTTTTTACATACGTGATTAGTGATTTATCTTAGATTATAACCACCACTATGTTCAGTGTGTGTGTGTGTGTGTGTGTGTTAAAAAGAGAGATTTGCCATTTGTGAACATGGAGATAGAGTACAAGGGAGACAAAACAGTCAATGACCGTATAATATCAGATTAATTAGAGGCCGTGTTTACAGCTGGTATTAAGAAGCGTTTTGGTCGATCGGATGACAAGTAGACAGTGCTAAATACTGGTGTAAACGGGTCTAAAACGTTTTGAGCTCGTCCACTTTTGACCACTAACAGAGGAAGTCGAAAACACATTCAACCGAACTGCACAAAATTCAGATATGCAGGAATTTGTACAAATAGAGACATTTTTGTGAATACAAACGTATTCTTTTACATAAGTATATCATAATTTGTGCATGGAACAAAGAAGATGTGTTTTTGTGGATGAGGTGACGTGTGCATTCATTGACGTATTTTCTATATCTATCTCATTTGATTTCATTTGGATCTATGCTTTGCATCAGAGTTAATGAAATGAAAATGGTGTGTTTGGAGCGACAGATCTCGACCTGTGGTTAGAAGCAGACTTTCTTGTTTGCATGACATGTGGACTCAATAAATCCTTATCTTGAGCAAAATAAGCAAGCTGATATTCAGTACAATCTATATCTTTCATTCAGAATATATACAAATGTCATTAATGTCTTTTAGTTTGTTAAGAGATTTTTTGAAGAGTGCGCATGTGTGAACGAGCTCTAGTGAGAACGAGCCAATGATTGAATCTGGAAATAAAGCAAAATAACTGAGAAAAATGAGAAATAGTCCTCAGATGCATCTCTGTTATCTATATCAAAACATCTAGCATTAATTCGATCTCAAACTAATTCATTAACAGTAGTTATTACTCCAACAACTCTGTGACATCATTAAAGGGCATTCTGCAGGTTAGAGTACCCAGTGAGTCAATGTATAGAAAAATAATGTAGGAACTAGATTTAAATATAAATATATCCTTATAAAACATTATTAAGGCTTCTGGAGTCGTTTTTGTGAGAAAAGTTTACTTCTGAATACTATCTGAAAACCACCAAACTGGAAGTGACATAACAGGAGGGAGTGCCGTCAAAGTAAACAATAGGAAAGCAATGGATCGCAATGACAGTTCGGACGCTGAGGAAATTGTAAATGTTTACTCGTATGACGGACCTCAGTCATAATTATGAGCCTGCTATGCAGCCAAGAGAGCAGAGACAGGCCAGGATTAGACAAAACAACGGTCAGAGGAGACTAATTGAGTTGTGGTGTGAGGAGAACAGGGCAGGGGTCTCTTTAGTGATGCACTAAGCCTTCTGTCCAGTCCAGTGTCAGTCATCGCCTTGTGACAGAGCCATACCATGCTTTGTTAAATCAACTGAATGGTGTGATGGATGAAACAGTTCAAGAAGGTTTCAGATACACAAAAACTGTCAATTTGTGAGCACAGATGTTGAGCCAAGCTCTGATCTCTCCTGCCCACTTTCCCAGGGCAAGTTAACATCTCAGGAAATCTCCGCCCTCTTGGATGCACACTGCTCTGGTGGGACAAGCCGTGTAATGGGGACAGGAGTCATCCCTCATCTGGAGAAAGAGGATTGTGCCACTGCTCTGCCTAAAAGCACTCTTCTGAATATGCAGGAGCAGGACAGCACCGTGAGTAGAGTGGTTTACTATGTCCAGAGGCACAAGAGACCTGACAAACATGAGCGTACAAAGGAGCCTCGTAGTGTAATCAAGCTGCTCAAGCACTGGAACAAACTCACACTGCAAGATGAAATGCTATTTAAAGTGAAAAGAGATCACAACATGAACAACAAGCTCTATCAGTTCATTGTACCAGATTGCCTGAAACAACAAGTGCTTCATGGCATTATCGATGCCGCAGGTCACCAAGGACGCTCAAGTACACTCTCACTGGCCAGACAGGTTGTTTTGGACAGGCATGGCGCATGATATTGTGCATTATGTCAGAAACTGCCAGCGTTGTATTGTTGGTAAGGCGCCGGAGCCTCATGCTCGTCCTCCTTTGGAGAACATTCACACCACAGAGCCCATGGAATTGATTTGCATTGATCTCTGGACAGCAGAGCAGGAAGACAACAAGTCTGTTGATGTTCTCGTAGCGACGGATCATTTCACCAAGATGGCCTTTGCTTTTCCTTGTAAGAACCAGTCAGCGAAACAAGTGGCTCGCCACTTATGGGATGATATTTTCTGCATATGTGGCTTCCCGAAGCGTGTGCATTCTGACCAGGAGGCTAATTTCAAGAGTAAGCTCATCGAGGAACTGTTGGATATGGCTGGGATAAAGAAATCGCACACTACCCCTTACCACCCGATGGGTAATGGGATCACAGAGCGTTTCAACTAGGGCTGCATCTAACGATTATTTTTGTTGTCGACTAATCTAACGATCATTTTTCTGATTAATCCGATTATTTTTTGGATTAGCTGATTTATCCATTGGCAAACTTTACAATAGATAATAGTTACAACTTCTACCATAAGTATTTCAAACTTTTATTAATTAATTTTCTGAAAAATACTTTGAAATTTCCCAGTATAAAAAATAAAGTGCCAGAATTGAAATGCAAACACTACTTTAGTGCATCATGTAACATTAATGCCACATAAATTCTGCCAAACACACACACAAAAAAATACATTAATGTGAGCAAAGTCCAACATAAACACTGCCTAATACAGTGCAAAGAACACCTGAAATGTTTCCTTTAGTTTAAAGGAGCAAAGTCCAACACAAACACTGCCCAACTGTGCAAAAAAAGTTGGGGGACTGTGTTACTAATTTGAATAACTTCACTTCACTCAGTACAAATAACAGATAAAAAAAAACGGAGCCCGGGAAGTCACCTGTGGGAGAAAAAAAAAACAATCCGTGGTGATGGTTTCGCAATCCGTCCGCTCAGTTTATAAACCGTACTCACGAATTCTCAAACTGTTCCCTTGGTTTAACAAATCGTACCCACGAGTTTCTAATCCACACTCTCAGATTTGTAAACCGTGCCTTCAGTTTTTGCAATCTGTACCCACAAATTCATAAACCATGCCCACGCTTTCGCAATCCGTTCCCACGGGTTTGTAAACTGTACTCACGGATTTGTGGCTCGCCCTTATTTTAGAAGAACATGTTGTTAACGAATCTTATAGTATATTGTTTTATTGTGTATTAAGTGGAATACATCAAATTGTCTTAACTGCGTCATCCTGTTCCCCACCTTGATGTTGATGTGTTTGCTCCCTCTCTCTTCTTTTCTCTTCTTTTCTCTTCCAGTGCAAGACCTTGAATTTTGAAGTGAACTTTTAAATGTCCTCTGCTTGCAGGAATTTTAGTTTGCGGAATCTGGGGTCAAGGGCTGCTGCAATAATACATAAATTTTCTCCATCATCTCTGAATTTAGTTTCCCACTCCCATCTTTATGTCATCTCCTGTGCAGCAACGCCTTGGAAAGCCTTGACAGCTGCGTTCTCAAATAATGTGCTCTATATGGACTTCTGTAGGGCCTTCACCAGCAGAGGTAGAGCGGAAACAGTTGTGGCAGTGAAGAGAATCTGTGCCACAACATTGTTTATTTTACTTTCACTTTCCGTTTTGCGTGAATGGGTGGAGTGCTTCAATTAACGACGGAAGGAAGTTGGATATAGGGAAGTGTGTCCAAAGGCGGCCTTACCTATTTTTCCCCCTTTTCAATTGAAACAGGCCCTGCCCTCTAAGCGGGGCCCCAACAGACCAGCAAAATCCCATTCATTTTCTCCGCAGGATATTGATTTTCAGCCATAATGTCTAAACCATCCAAGGTAGATTGACCACGAGCTACGAGGTTGTGAAACGAAAGTTTCTGCTCCTATAAAAGCCACAAGGTATAAAAATCAACCTTGTTATTTGCGATCTTCTGTAGAAATACTACACTACCCATAATTCTAAGCAAAACACTGACGTCTCTGATTGGTCGAACTCGCGGTTACCATGGCGATGTTTACCACCCCCACGAATGGTGATCTGAAGTAAATAAATACCGGTAGTTATACTTTGCCTTTTTTGCCATTAGGTTAAAACGTTATTTTGAGCAGGAAAATTATTTTAATAGGAAATGAAACGTACATATGCTAGTGGTGCTGAAAAACTAAAGATATCAGACAACAAAAGAAAAGCTTTACTCAGTCTACCAAAAGTGACCTCTTTCTTTGGTCCAGCATCTGTAACGTTAACCCTACCCCGGGCCGAACCCCCGTCACAGGATGCTAGCCAAAATAAAGATAATCCGTCTTCAACAAACATCAACTTCAAACATCGTTATTTATTTATGAAGTTCGGTTCAGTGTCAGTCAGACACTGTTTCTTCTTTGCTTTTGTTAAATAATTCAAGTTGAGGGGATGTTTGAGCTGTTTTTTGTTTTTTAAGTCAGCCCAGACAGCTGAAAATATAACGTTACTGTAGTTCGACTGAAGCGTTGCACTTCCAGACCGACTGATTTTGAGCTGTTCAGAAGACAAGTCAAAGCTGCTTATCCGCCTATCTTGGTGTCTGACGATGACCCGCGATACTCTCTAGCTGCCGTCATACCTGCAAACTTGGTCAGTACCTCTGCTCCGCCATTACACACACTACTACTACACACACACGCAACCACTCGCATACCTTCCACATTTGCACATTCTGTGTGCTTAGTGTTTTGTTGTTCCTAATTGTTGCCGCCCGTTAAAATTGTTGTTTGATGTTGTTGATTTACAATGAAATGAATGAGATGTTTATCAGATGTTTACTTTTTTCTCTTTTCTTTTTTTATGGACAATTTGTGAATGAATGTGGACACGAATCTGCAAACGTGGATTAGAGTGACGCGTTTTTCTGCACGGATTTCAAAGACCGGATTTCTGATTATCTACTGCTAGTGTTGAACTTTTTTTTTTTTACTTTTTAAAAAAAGGAGTTTGTTATTATTATTATTATTATTATTATTACTATTGTTATTATGAACATTATATAATTAAAGAATAAATATCCCAGTGTAAACTGAATTTTTCTGGGATTATTATTTTGATTTGTTTGTGTAACAGGTGGTTATTCATTTATGTCTGGCTATCCTGGGTTAATTTAAATTTTGACAGGTTTTAATCCTGTCTGGTGCCCAAAGTTTTCTTTAAAATAATTTATTCATGTTAGGGCGGCCACCACCGTTACACAGTCACATTGGACTCTGGAAGACAGTGGCACACTCAAAAGGCCTCAGGACTTGTTCCACTTCCTCAAGTAGGCTCCACTGATCACTTTTTAAATCCAGGAAGCGCTTCCCTTGTGGTGTGGCATCAGGATCTGAAAGCGTTGCTGTCACAGGCCACCTCTGTTAAAGCAGGCGGCTAATCATGTGCAAAGTACTGTTCCATCTTACGGATACATCTTGTATTAAGATATGCTCAGGGGTACCCATTTGTTGCTGCTTTGCTTTCAGCCTTGTGATGGCCAGCTCACTTTTTTAAAAATGTTCCACAAGGCTCTTCGCAGCCCTCAGTGCCCTGCTGATCTGGGGATCCTTTAGAGCATGGTTGACAACCAACTGTAATGTATGACCAGCACACCTGAGAGAAGCAATCCCATGCTTTTCTTCCAAAATCCGTAGAGCAGCAACAACATTCACAGCATTATGATGTACAACCACCATTACATTGGTCATGGATATCTCAAACTTCTCAGCTGCTTTTTCCAGATGAATGCCGTTTGTTTGGCGTCGAGGGAGTCATTAGTTTTAGACTCAAGAGCTGAATTATAAATGTAGCTTATTTTGCATGGATTCTAATGCTATTCCTCCGTCTGACTTACTGTGTGTTGTGTAGGGCTGTTTGTCTCTGTCCGTGATGTCGACATGCCTATCCTGATTCAGCTTGGCTTCCACATGTGCAGGTAACTGATATTGAATTTGATGTTGACTTTTGTTATGTGAAATATGTATAATGTTACTATAACAGCTTTAATCCCGTGTTGAAGACACTGTACTGTTTCATATACTGTGTTTTTATACAGCAGAAATGCCTTAGAAGCTGAAGATTTAATTTAATTTATTTTATTTTACATTTTATTGTGAAATAGACAAAGTATTGTAAACATGTATCACTGTACTTTTGTTAAAAATAACCATCCCACTATACGATCACAGTTGAACAAGTTTAATAAAAAGAGCAGAACTCCTGATAACTGCTGTGGCCTGTTTGTCTCTGTCCGTGATGTCGACTGTTATGATGAGGCAGGAATGAAGTGGAGAGCGAATCCATATGCAAGCATTACTTTAATAAAACAAACAGGAAATCCAGGCAGACAACATAACACGAAACTCAGGACAGGAACATGGAAACAGCTACATGAAACAACGACCGACAAACAACAACTGAAGAGAGGTTTAAATACAAAGGCAAACCAGCTAAACAAGATAACAAGGGGGCGTGGTAAATAAGAAACACCTGGGACGACTAATCAACATAACGGGGAACTGCTAAACCTAGGATGAGACAGGGGAACACAGACATGAATCAATCGTGACATCGACATGCCTATCCTGATTCAGTTTGGTTTCTCCATGTGCAGATGCAGCTCCACATACACAACACAGTGAGACTGATCCGAAATGGAAACGAGACAAGCTTCAAGTCTCTTATGGTATCCTAAAGGATTGTTTAACAAATTATCAGAGAGCTGTAAAGGATGCAAAAGCCAATTATTTTTCTACAGTGATCACTGAAAATGCAAATAGACCAAAAGTTTTGTTCAAGACAATAAATTCAGTCTTAAATCCAAAGGAAAATACTGCTCTAGATGCCACACCAGAGAATTGTGAATTATTTTTACACTCCTTTATTCACAAAATTAAGTTAATTAAACGAGAAATTGTACCTGCTCAGATTGATCAAACACAAACTAGTCCAGTATCCAGCTCTTTGACAAACTTTGAACCAGTTACATCAGAGCAAATAGCGGATATAGTATCCCAGCTGAAGTGTTCAAGTTATAAGCTGGATTCCCTTAGCCCACGTCTTTTCAAAGAGGTTTTTATGACTCTCAGTGTCAATGTAACCGCGATAGTCAACAGCTCTCTAGTAAGTGGTGTTGTTCCTAGCAGTTTCAAACATGCAATTATACATCCCCTGTTGAAAAAACCTCATCTGGATCCGGCAATACATGATAACTACAGACCTATTTCCAAACTGCCTCTCATGTCTAAAATCTTGGAGAGAGCTGTTTATTCCCAGCTCAACTCCTATTTAAATACATTTAATATTTTGGATACATTTCAGTCTGGTTTCAGATGTTTGCACAGTACTGAATCTGCACTACTGAAGGTCACAAACGATATCTTACTCTCTATTGATTCAGGATCACCTGTTGTCCTAGTTTTGTTAGATCTCAGCGCGGCGTTTGATACAATTGACCATGATATTCTGTTAAAACGTCTAGAATATATGGTGGGCATCCAGGGGAAAACCCTGCAGTGGTTTTCTTCCTATTTAAAAGAAAGGACTTTTTCTGTGAACTTGGCCCAATTTTCTTCTGCCTCGTCTCCGCTAGTATGTGGTGTTCCTCAGGGGTCAATCTTGGGACCTTTGTTATTCTCATTGTACATGCTTCCCCTGAGTTCGATCTTCCAGAAATATAGTGTATCATATCACTGCTACGCCGATGATTCTCAATTCTATTTCCCTGTGAGTATAGACAAAAATTGCAACTCTGACAATGCCTTGAATTGTTTTAAGGATATCAAACATTGGCTGGCTAATAACTTTTTACAATTAAATGAGAGCAAAACGGAAGTCTTGGTTTTTGGCTCTTCCTTATCCCGCTTACCTGGCCTAGCCGTCGAACTAGGCCCGTTAGCATCTAACGTTAAAGACCATGTGAGGAACCTTGGAGTTATTTTGGACTCATCTTTACTTTTCAATAAGCAGATCAGTGCTGTTGTAAAAAGTAGTTTTTACCAGCTGAGACAAATTGCTAAAATAAAATCTCTCCTTACTCCGTCTAACTTGGAAATTGTGATCCACTCATTTATTACATCTCGGTTAGACTATTGTAATTCATTGTACAGTGGACTGCCCCAAAATGCATTATCTCGCCTACAACTTGTTCAGAATGCTGCAGCCAGGCTATTAATGGGATTACGGAAAAAGGATCATATTTCAGCAGCATTGAAAAGTCTACACTGGCTCCCTGTTAAATTCAGGGTGGATTTCAAAATTCTGATGCTTGTTTACAAAGCTATAGCTGGTCTTGCTCCCAAATACATCAGTGACCAGATTCATCTTTATTCTCCAACTAGAACACTGAGATCCTCTGACAAATTATTACTGACAGTTCCTTCCTGCCGCTATAAAACTAAGGGTGACCGTGCTTTTTCGGTGAGGGGCCCGAAATTATGGAACAGTCTTCCCCTTCATGTGAGGTCTTCTTCATCTTTAGCTATTTTTAAGTCGTCTTTAAAAACATATCTGTTCTCTTTAGCTTTTAAATAGATCATGAATTGTGTATTTTGATATTGATAGAATGTTTTAATTGATGAATGTTATGATGTCAATCAAATGTTCATTTTATTTCTTAAATCTGTAAAGCACTTTGGGTCAACCTCTGTTGTTTTTAAATGTGCTATATAAATAAAGGTTGACTTGACTTGACTTGATCCATAGAGAACCGTTACATCTACACTAACTTGCATGGGTTAAATACAGAGGACAAATTCCGAGTATGGGTTTCTGGTCCGGCTTTCTCAAGCCAACTTAATGTTTGTCTCAACAAACTTTTTTTATCTAGTTGTAAGATAACATTCTATGCACATATACTAGGGCATTCAGTTCCTGGAGATCAGGAGGTCAGGAGCCAATATATATATAACAAATTTTTATGATTGTTTAATTGAATATGAATTTTGAATAATGAAGATTAGTTTGTATCATTCTATAACAGAACAATTAAAGAAGTTTAAAAACTGGAACTGGAACTGGAACACATAACACAGCTTCATTCTTAAGTCACTCAAATCAATACAGAATGACTGTTGTTTTCCAGCCTCCTGCAGGCGTGGCGAGTCTTTCAGTGCTTCTCTTTCAATTCTGATTTCAAGGCGTTGGTGTTGAGATGGCATCATTTTCAGGTAAGAATCAAATTAAATATATGCCGCAACATTTCCTCAATTAGCTATTCATCAAGTATTTATGAAATATTAGCCAACATCAGGTTTACTTCATTTAGTTTATTCACTGCGCTCTTATATGTATGTTCTAAAGTAGATTTGAACACCAGGAAGAAACTAATAACCGACGTGAAAGGCTCTCACATACATGTTTATAGGCTACATAAAAACTTTTAATACTCATAAAATCTATTATCTAGGTTATGCAAGGTTATAGTTGTGTATTTTAAATTAGTTTTTATTTTAAAATCTTTTTCAAATTTGCTATAACTTTCAGTTCCGTTTTTATTGGTTTCATTAATGAGTTTGTTATAGTTTTAAGTTAACATTTTTATTTTGTGACCACATTTTTTAGTTTAGTTATATATTTTAGTTTCAGTAAGCAGAATTAACTGAACACTTCCAGAATGCAGACCAAAGCAAGACATTTTAATTTGACACTGATGCAAACGTAGCGACAAAAATTGAAAGCATGTTGAGACTAATCAGATGTGCAATAGAAAAATAATGCAATGCAAATACCAAAATGAACGTTTTTAAACCCTGGTCAAGACTTTTTACTCCATAAATCTAAACCAGATCCCTCTGATTGAGGGTCCCTATATCAGAGGTGCCTGCAGGAATTTATCTCAGGCTACACACAGGGTTGTTTTCTTTATTTCTACGTTCCGTGAGCGGCTTTGTGTTTTCAGAGAAACCACATCAACGAAAAACCCAGCTTCGCTTTGTTTCCAGTCACGTGAATGCTTCACTTTGCGTGTTGAAATGTTTAAACCCAGACCACAAGCCTACTATACGGGCTTATGGAAGTTCAGGTCCATTTACTAAGATTTTTTATATATAACCTATCTTACATTATAATATTCTGCCATTTAAAAACCATAAAATAATTAGAGCACCATTAACTTTCCTCAAACAACTCTGTTGGTATTATTATAATTTGTATTATTATAATTAATGTTGTTGCATTTTATTTATTGCATACAGAACAGGATTAGGGCCAAGCAATAATAAAAGAATAAAACCATCTCAAGATTAAAGTCATTATAATGCGAGATTAAACTTGTTACATTTTCAAGAAAAAAACTCAAAACAAAACTTTAAGAATTTTTTGTGAAACTTTTTGAGAATTTGTTTTTTAGAAAGTAGTCGAAATAAAATGTAGAGAATAAACTCATTATTCTTTGAGAATAAACACACTCGATCAGTGTTTTATTATTGCAACAAAAATATATACAAAGATTTGTACATGCATATACATCTCACAAGAAGTAGAAAATAACATACATAAGAACATGTAAAATAAAGTAGTTCATGCCAGGGATAAAATTACAATAATTTAAAGTAACAAAAAGCTTCATAGGACTTTCTTGCTTTTTTGTTCTTAATTTTATCTAATGGGTCACCATATTGTTTAATCTCTTTTATAAAATGTTCAAAGCTTGGCTTAGCTTTAGTCCATTTTTTTCACATGAATGTGATATTTTCCAAGTAAAATAAAAAGTTGTATAAGGAAGCACATCTTACTTTTGAAATCAAGGTCTGTTTATATATCTATAGTTAGCACATGTTCCAAATAATGTTGTTAGGGAATTAGATTAGATTCTTTATGATTTTATTTGGAAGAAGAAAATACACAATTTACTGAAAGATATTCTAAACTAAAAATAGAGACTTTGGTGGCCTTGAAGTTTTAAATTGTATAGATCTCAATAATGTGTTTAAAATAGAATGGATAATCGAATTTATTAAAAATAACAATAGTGTATGGAATGCTTTCCCAAGTTACATATTTAACTCTTTGGGTGGCAATAATTTTCTTTTAAAATGTAATTTCTCAGTTGAAAAAAATCCCAGTTAAACTGGCAAACTTTCATAAGCAGGCACTGCTGGCTTGGCAACTTTTCACCACATCGATGCTGTATATGGAATAATATTTGCTGACAAACAGACCTTGAGATCTCTTCTGCTTTTGAAAGTAGAATACGTCCATTTAGGGAGAGATCTCTCATAAGCCACATATTGAATCGGTGTTTAATTTTCTCAATAATAAGCTCAAAATTTAATCGGCTTCTATGATTCAAATCTTTATACACCATTATCCCAAGGTATGTGGTATTGTCTCTAATTGGTATCCCACAAATGTCTTTCAACACACCAGAAAATTTTCCAATACATTTAATAACTTCATCCAATACGTCACTGTTTTTGACAAAAATGGTGGTATCATCCGCTAATTGGCTAAGTTTAATCTCTTTTCCAAACTCTGAAATTCCTTGAAAACTTGCTTTTTTGATATGAGCAGCCATGACCTGAGTAACCAATGTGAAGAGAAAAGGTGAAATAGGACATCCTTGTCTTATCCCACGGCCCATATCAGATCTCTGACAGGTACTGTGAGATCACTGGACTGAACTATTCGAACCATTATACGTTTAATTACACAAATTATACCATTATACGAACCATTAAAGCGTACAAATTACTTTTTGGAAAAAAAATGACCAAAACCAAAGAAATCAATAACTTTGAACATAAACAAATGTTCAATAGAGTCAAACGCTTTATAGAAATCAATAAATAATATAAAAGAATCATCTGGGATAAGGTGTCTGTAATCAATTAAATCTAAAATTAGTCTAATATTATTTCCAATATAACGGCCTTTCAAGAAACCTGATTCTTCATCAGTTATTGCATTTAGAGTTTTCTTACATCTTTTTGCAAAAATGAAAGAAAAGGTTTTTATTATTATTTCATTATTTAGTATCATTATTTAACAAACTAATTGGTCTCCAATTTTCTAAGAACAATCTATCTTTGTTAGGCTTGGGTATAAGTGTAATTACCCCTCGTTTTAGTGATGCGGGCATTTCTCCCACATCAACTGCTTCTTTCAAAAAAGTATAAAGGGTGCGAGATCATTACAGAAATGTTTATAAAACTCCCATCAAGCCATCATTCCTAGGAGATTCATTTTCTTCAAGACTATTTATACAGTTTTTAATTTCCTCAATATTTAATTCTTTATCACATGATATTTTTATAGTCTGACGTAATCTTATTAATACTGGTTGATAAATTACTAAGAAAACAATCTGCATCATTTAGTTGATCATTTGAACTATACAATTCACTATAAAATTGATTAGCATTAGTTAGTCCATGTATTATTAATTTGTTTACAGAAGTTATTTCTCTATTTCTTATTTCTAAACCAAAAAAAAGTGTATTTTTTTCTCCTGCTTCCATCCATTTTTGATTAATTATTTCATTAATTATTTTGTAATCATTTTCTTTTTTTTTTATGGATTTTCCATACGATATTGCTTTCAAATTTAGTTTTTTTTTTTTTTTTTTTTCATAAGTTTGAATCAAAGAAGCTTGTTGCCAATATTTAACAATTAAATTCTTAACTTGGTCACAAAAATCATTATGTCTCAATAGACTATTGTTTAACTTCCAATATCCTTGTTTAACTCTACTTGATTGACAAATTAGCATAGATAGCATAGATATGCCTTTGTGATCTGTTAAAACTGATGGTTCAGTAGTAACACATTCAACTCTCTTTTATATGTTCTGAAATGAGCCAAAAATCAATACGCGATTGTTGAAATCCGTCTCTATTACTCCATGTATACAAAAGTGCCTGCACTGTAAAAAATGTTACTGCTATTTACTTAAAAAAATTATGGTAACAATATTACACATAATATTTTTGAGTAGTTAAAGCTTGATTTCATTCATGAAATCTACCTGAATAAATCATGTAAAATGCCCTAATTTATTTAGTCTATGACATAATGAATTAAATTTTTTTTGTGAAATGTGCTTTTTTATTTGAAGTATATTATTCTCAAGTGAATGGATATGACCTGTTTATATTTAACTTTGAAATATATTGTTTTATAAAAAGACTGTATGCTGCTAGGACAGTACAGAATCAAACTTGCTACTGCACTATCACTAGCAGAGTTATTGCTACATATATGTAACAATATGCTTCAGATTATTAAAAAAATGCAGTTATTCACAACCTAACCATAAGCCCTACTCTTCTGCACAATGGTAACGATCAAAACTTTAACATAATAGAAACTCTTTCAAATGTCAAACATACCTGAACATTAAACATTAACAGATGTTTCCCTTTACTCAAAAACACATGAAATAACACTTAATTTCAAGATTTACTCTCCATTTCCAGCCATGTGCAAAGCATGCTGGGAACAAACAATGGCGTCTCTAAATAAAACCGCATAAATGAGCTAATTCTCTTAAAATAAATAGGTAGCCCCTTTTCCTTAATTTTATGAGGTTTATCAGTTCCTCAATTCAAGCCTTAAAATTGTGTATGTTTCCTTAAAAAAAATTGGAAAATGCATCTCTTGGTTTTATTAGTGAAATGTTCTCAATATTTTCTAATAAACACTGAACCACAATTTTCTTAATGAAATATACATAATATTTTTAATGATCACCTCAATTTTTTTAATGAAAATTACAAGACTCATGATTCATTTTTTACAGTGTGTGGATTTTTATACCTCCACGTCAATTATGTTCAGTCGTAAACAAACATTGCTTAATGCACTTGCCATATTGTCAATTCTAGGTGGCAATCGATCTTGTTTTCCATCAAACACCGTATTAAAGTCACCACCCCAAATTACTTCAGCTGAGGGGAATTTTTAATGTAAATGATTAATATGGCCTTCACTATCTTTTTTTTATTATTGGTGGCATATATATATTTATAATAATCATTTTAGCTTGGTTTATATCAGTAAGTAGAGCAATTCAATGATCTTGATCATCTGTTTTGTGACTTCTAACCTTCCCTGAAAACCTGTCCTTTAAAATAGCGACACCTGCTGTCTTATTTGAGGCACCAAAAGAAAACCAAATGTCAGAACCACACTGATTCTTCCAAAAAAGCACACCATCTTTGCAGGCGAGGGTTTCTTGAATAAAACAAAAATCTGCTTCTTTACCTTTACAAAACAAAAACAGAGCTTTTCTTTTTAGCATGTCTCATATACCCCTATCATTAATATTGTTATTTACATAAATTTGAAGAAGGAAAAAACACTCTAATAGAACAATTAATAAATAATAATAATAATAATAATAAGTTTTATTTGTATTGCACTTTACACGTGAAGAACACATCTCAAAGTGCTACAGGTGCACAGGTAAAAACATTAAACATAAAAACAGTCAAAAACAGCAAGAAACAAAATTATATTAAGAAAATGCAATACAAAATAAGTGAGTCTTTAAATTATTTTTAAAAACCTCTATAGATTGTGGCGCCCTTAGGTGGTTGGGAAGGGCATTCCACAGTCGAGGCGCAGCCACCTGGAAGGCCCTATCTCCCATAGTGCGGAGTTTGGACTTGGGGACCTGGAGTTGGTGGCTGTCAGAGGAACGGAGATGTCAGGTTGGGTTTTGCCTATTGATGAGTTCTTGGAGGTATACACTGGTGTGCTGCCGTAGACACACTGATAGGTCAGGAGACAGATCTTATACTCAATCCTGAACCTAACAGAACCTAACAATTAGGTGAACAGTGAGCAAATTAAGGTTGAAAGTGTTGAGAGTGTGTAAAGGGTAATCTTACTCCCATCTTTTCGAGAATCAGTCACAGTTCAGTAACCAGTCTTGAGATCCTGTTTGCTTCAATTTGAGTAACAGATCAAGAATAACAACCTCCTGTAGTTGTAATTTCACATTATGAATGAATATAAGCATTAATAATAATAATAATAAAAATAAACCTTATATATAATTCTTTCAAGTTTTTAAAGAACAATAACCTAAAGCAAACAGACTTTTCATTTCACAGTAATTTAAAGGGGTGGTTGATTATGATTTGACTTTTCTAACTATAGTTAGTGTGTAATGTTGCTGTTTGAGCATAAACAACATCTGTAAAGTTACAACACTCAAAGTTCAAAGCAAAGGGAGATATTTGCTTTTTAAGGACTACAACAAACGGCTGGTTGGAACTACACAACATTCCTCCCGGGTTAGTGACATCACCAACCCTAAAATTTACATAAACCCGCCCGATTTATAGATTATCAAGGCTACATTTACACGTTTTTCTCAGTTTACATGCAAACGTGCAAACAGAGTTCCATCAATCAGGGGGTAAAGAAGGAAGAGATTTAAAGAAAGGGCTGCCATTTACTGTAAAACTTGTTGGAATCACCTCTCAGAGAATATTTAATCTTTTCTAATTTCAGAAAAAAAACATAACATCCCTTATGTTTTGTACATTTCCAGTGGAGAAAGAGATGTCATCTTGCCAGTAAAGATGTGAAAGCAAAGATGTCTAATTGTTTTGATGTAAATCTATTGTAATCCTCTGGGCATCCGAATATGGCAATATGGGAGAGATAATTACAGTCGTCACAAGTATTTCAGAGATAATATCAAAGTACCTCTGCCAGAAGGAAAAAACTAACGGGCAAGAATAAAACATATGAGTTAGATTGCAGGGAGAAGTATGGCATTTGTCACAGCTGTTGGTGACAGTGGGAAAAAATTGTGACAGGCGTGCCTTGGAGAAATGGATCCTGTACAATGCTTTGAATTGTATCAAAGTTAGACGGGCACAGGTTGAGCTAGAGTGGATTTTGTTGAGGGCAACGTCCCACCAAGTGTCATGCAACTCCAACCCAAGTTCACCCTCCCAGGAAGCCTTAACTTTAGTGATGGATGAGGTATCATGATTCAGGAGATTTCTGAAATGACTTCTGAGGGGGGTCCGGAGAGAGAAATTCTTCCCACAATTAGAGTGGGGGTGAGGAGGGAAAGGCTGGGAACAAGGATTTGGTGCAGTGTCTGATTTGGAAATAGCGGAAGAGGTGAGATGGCGGGAGTTGAAATTCACTAGACAAATCTGCAAAGCTACGGAAAGTACCATCTCTATAGAAATCTTTAAAAGTTTTCAGGCCTTTGTCATACCATGTAGAAAACGTGGGATCAGATAGTGCAGGTTCAAACAAATGTTTTTTTTTTTTTAGTAAAGCAGCTGAAATAGATGGGGAAGTACATTTAAGATACCTTCTAAGTTGGTACCAGATTTTTAGAGTGGAGATTACCACTGGGTTATCTGCAAAGCCAGAGAGGTTGGTAGGGATAGAGGAGGTGAGCAAAGCCGACAGAGAGGATGAGCCGCGTGAATGTACATCTCTAACTTGCACCATGGGGGATGCGTAGATTTGGACCAAAATTAGATTTTATGAATATGTGTTGCCCAGTAGTATAATTGGATATTTGGGAGAGAGAGTCCGGCATTAAGTTTACATCTCTGAAGAATTGATTTACTTATTCTGGATGCCTTTCCACACCATAAAAAGCTAGATATATCTTGATCAATGGTTTTAAAAAAGCGCTTAGATAGGACATTGGAATAGAAACAAGAACTTGGGTAAAATGTTCATTTTAACTGTGTTGATCCTACCTATAAGCAATAATGGCAAGCCCCTCCATCTTTGAAGGTCAGAATTAATTTTAGACATTAAAGTCCCATTGCATGGATTATTTTATTATTTTAGAATGTTTCCTGGGGTGCCCTTATTATGTTAGTATGTTTTTTAGATCAAAACTTGTTATAATTTAGAAATAAAAGGCATATTTCCTAGCCTGATTTTAGCCTCTGATTTGAACGCTCTGTTTGAAGGGGTCTGTCTGTGTGAGACTTCAGTGTAAACGCCCACTGCTGTGATTTGCTGCTGTGAGACTTCAGTGTAAACGCCTACTGCTGTGATTGGCTGCTGTGAGACTTCAGTGTAAACGCCCACTGCTGTGATTGGCTGCTGTGAGACTTCAGTGTAAACGCCCACTGCTGTGATTGGCTGCTGTGAGACTTCAGTGTAAACGCCTACTGCTGTGATTGGCTGCTGTGAGACTTCAGTGTAAACGCCCACTGCTGTGATTGGCTGACATGCTTGCATATGAAATATCTAGCATTACATGTGGAACTCTCTCGAAAACTTTTACTATTACAGCTATTATACGTTTTTACTCTTACAGCTATCGAGATTAACGAATCGTGAGAAGTTTAAGTATTTAGATCTATTCCCATCACATAAAAAGTTGCAGTGAAGAGCATTGAGCAGATGACAGCCTGTTGATGGCGTGAATGAAGATCTTATTATTGCAACGCAGTTTCTGCACTCTCATTAATGATTTCACCAATGCAAACATGAGGTAAGTACAGTAAGAGCTTCGTTGTGCAGTGTTACAGCGTCATTGATTTCATAACGAGTTTTGGCAAGTGTCCAGATAAACTCGCGCTGTGTGATTGACAGTGTAAGGGTGGAATTCCTGCAGTGGTTCAAGCTGCAAGAACTGCCGAATGACTAAAGAAACGTTATTGGCAAGATGGTAGAAAACTGCACATTTCTTGTCTATTACCACCCACTGCCACTTATACCAACGACGGAAATAAGTGCAGTTACAATAGCTTAATATTTGTGGGAGAGCGTTGCTATAGATAGCGACGATATTGTATTGCAATATGTAGCACTTCAAAGTCAATACCAAAACAAAACTAGTTAGTACATTAGTTGCAATTGAAAAGGTTTAATGACAAAATATGGTTATGGTTACACTTAAAATAGTTACAAAATAGATGTATGAGATGATGATAACTTATATTATTAATTGTACCCAGCATATATGACAAATGTTACCTGAGAGAGAGAGAGAGAGAGAGAGATAGAGAGAGAAAGAGAGAGAGAGAGAGAGAGAGCCCCCAAGAAAGGGACCCAGAGAAGAAGATAGCCAGAGCATCAAAGAGACAGAGCAACAGTTTCAATCTTGTTTTATCCTTTCCTTCACCATGTGACTAAAACCCAAATGTGAGACATTCAAACTGACCAATCAGATAATTAC
The DNA here is from genome assembly GCF_951802725.1 of Rutilus rutilus. NCBI lineage: Eukaryota > Metazoa > Chordata > Actinopteri > Cypriniformes > Leuciscidae > Rutilus > Rutilus rutilus. The sequence continues at coordinate 3,717,920 of NC_140222.1, read as the reverse complement.
ACTTCCACCACTGTACTAAAGGTGTGAAATTCATCTACCCCCAAAATACAAACATTTGGCCTGCAAGCCGAGATCACTATCAGCCCCTCTGTGCCTTAGGAACTCCAAATGGTCATTGTGGTAGAAAGAGGGGGTAGAAAAACAGTCAAGCAAATATCTTTTTTCATTTAAAATATTTTGGATTATTTTCAATCCTACAATTTCCCCCCTTGGCACCGTTGGCCACACACATGGAGTCCAAAGGTGACACAATCCATAAAGACATGCTTTCTGTTGCGTTTAGTTGTATCTTCAGACTTTTCGTCCAGGCTTGTTGCAATCTCAGTTGGTCAATGTTCAGTCTTTGTTCTCCTTCAGCCCTGCATGAGGAAGGCTCCAACAAATGGTGTTGCACCGTTCATAGATATGCAAATCATCTATCGAACACTTCACACCTCCACAAGAACAGGCACTGACTCTGGGAACGCTGGTTCTTCTTTATAAGACGGGTCACAGGATGTGAACTTTGCTTGCAGGGATCCTGTTATCTTAAAAGAGCATATAGCACAACAAACAGCAAAAGCAGACACATGGCATTTGACATTGGTCAGAGGTTTGATATGGTCAGATTAAAATTAGTCTCTGGCAAAAAGCCCTTAAATTGATGTACTTAAAAATATGGTCAAGGGAGAATAAAATAAGATCTAACAAGCTCTTACACTGTTTCTGGAAACATTTAAATAAATTGCATTTCAACAAAACAACAAATGCTGGTTAAAAACCCCATTCTATGAAGAGTATCAGCAAAATATTCAGTGTAACCAAACACAGAGATTCAATTGAATGAATGTCCAAAACATTGTTGCAAGTAAAATGGACAAAATACAAATAAGTAGAAATCAAATACATTTCAGAAATGTTTCAAATGCATTAATGAGAATACAAATATTTGTACTTGGGTAAAAATTTGAAATACTGACATACAATTTAAAATTTAACTTGGTGAGACTAATGATTACTTAAGTGATAAAGTAAATCCAAAGAAAAATAAAACAAACAATTACTGGATGCAATTCAGTTATAATTCAGTCTAGATGTAAAGACTTAAATAACATTGTATGCATTCATTTTGTGAGGCAGAATCAGATAGATGCAGATTTGACTTTGTGTGGAGATCAAATTATGTGGCTGCATTTAGCTGTGGCTATGTGTAAATTCATCATGCCCCAAAACAAAGGTGAGGAGGTTTTACAATTGTGATGCAAATTTGGTCCTGTTGTTGTAACAGGGAGCCAGCATGAGAATGTAAGTGTGAGGTGTGTTCTGGCTCAAAATCTTTAAACACCAATGTTTCAGTTAAGGAGCATGAGAAAAGTGCAAAGTACAGAGTTACTGAATCCTGTTGTGAGGAAAGCATTTTCATGGTTAATGCAAATTGAGATTAACATTGTGGCCACATGGCAATTCTATGCTCCTTTACATGGTTTTACTACAGCTATATGGAAAAATAGCAGAGTTTTCCACTAAGGAGACAAACAAATTCAACATAGTCACACATGCAACTTGAAATTGCTATGCAATTCCAGTGCAACAATTATTCAGTTTACACAAGATACATGGCCTAGAATTCTTAGCATCTACAGCCTGTTAACCTAAGTGTTTCATACAACACTTACAGTAAAGCTATCATGTGTTTTAAAGAATAAACTTAATTAGCCTATGTGCACATTGTAGCACAAATAACTAACGTGTGTTCTATGAGCACAATATGTTTTGCACAATTACAAATTTGAAAATACAAACAGGATCATTGCAATTTGGATATTAAACTTCTTGCTATTGGGCTACTAACCCACTAGCAAGTGAAGTTAATAGCTGAAGGCCTTGCATGAACAAAGCAGTTAACTCACTAAGAGTTTTACCTGTACGTGCAGATCGCAGATTTTTGCCCTTAGAAAGTGGTTTACTATTTTTCTGAAAATAAGGAGGAGGTCTACCCCTTCCCAGTGACCAGCATTTTCCCTTTTTATGGCCTATTTTCTGACAGGAACTGCAAAACCTGCTTTCTTTACCATAGGGATGTTTGCTACATTCTCCTGGAGTTTGAGGGTTTTCGCGACTCTCTAATGCTTGCACACCATGCGTTCTGGTACATGACTCTGCGCTATTATGGTGTTGCATCACCTTAAGAACTGAAATAGGCACACTTTCTTGGTCAGCTGCACATTCATTTTCTGAACTAAACGTTTCAGATTCATTAGAGCTAGTCACCTCCTCTAAGAAGTGAACATGCTTCTTAGTCCCATCGCTGTTAAGCATTTTGGGAGACAATTTAGCATTTAGCTTAGCCTTGAGTTCTGCAATGGTCTCTTTGTGATTTTTACACTTTTCAGTCAGGGCAAACTGCTCAGCTAGCAATTTATCTAGCTGTGTTTGAAGATCTTGAATCTTTGCCTCAGACTTTAGTGCCTCTGCATTTTTAGATTGCACTTCTTTACATTTAGCATCTATACTTGAAGATAGACATGTTGTTAACTCACGTAGATGTGTAAAACTTATGAAGTTTAAAGCCTCAATTATTTCAGCATGTTTTGATTTCTTTTGATGTTTGCCTATTGTGTCCCACCATTGGAGCATTTCCTCATCTGGACATTTAATTCCAATGTACTCTTTCTTGAGTTTACTCAAGGTAGGCTCAACTTTTTTGCTCCATAAAGCAAACAATACATCACTATTATCAGATTTTTTCCCTTCCATCCCCGAGGAGTTCTGAATATTCACAATATTTACAAATTATACAGTAATGGGACTATTAAAGCTATTCAAAACCTTCTAAATTCTGTTTCATTCAATTCATGCAAATGGAGACATTTCCTATCATACCATTAAACAATGAAAACAGACTTACCCATTCCATGGTCAGAAGATCAGCTTTAATCCATTCACAAAATTAACTGTGAAAAAATTTCCTCATTCTGATCAAAGTGAATTTCAGAAAACACACTGCAAGGGATCCCGGGTTTCGGCACCATCTGTAAGGGTGGAATTCCTGCAGTGGTTCAAGCTGCAAGAACTGCCGAATGACTAAAGAAACGTTATTGGCAAGATGGTAGAAAACTGCACATTTCTTGTCTTTAACCACCCACTGCCACTTATACCAACGACGGAAATAAGTGCAGTTACAATAGCTTAATATTTGTGGGAGAGCGTTGCTATAGATAGCGACGATATTGTATTGCAATATGTAGCACTTCAAAGTCAATACCAAAACAAAACTAGTTAGCACATTAGTTGCAATTGAAAAGGTTTAATGACAAAATATGGTTATGGTTACACTTAAAATAGTTACAAAATAGATGTATGAGATGATGATAACTTATATTATTAATTGTACCCAGCATATATGACAAATGTTACCTGAGAGAGAGAGAGAGAGAGAGAGATAGAGAGAGAAAGAGAGAGAGAGAGAGAGAGAGCCCCCAAGAAAGGGACCCAGAGAAGAAGATAGCCAGAGCATCAAAGAGACAGAGCAACAGTTTCAATCTTGTTTTATCCTTTCCTTGACCATGTGACTAAAACCCAAATGTGAGACATTCAAACTGACCAATCAGATAATTACACTTCCACCACTGTACTAAAGGTGTGAAATTCATCTACCCCCAAAATACAAACATTTGGCCTGCAAGCCGAGATCACTATCAGCCCCTCTGTGCCTTAGGAACTCCAAATGGTCATTGTGGTAGAAAGAGGGGGTAGAAAAACAGTCAAGCAAATATCTTTTTTCATTTAAAATATTTTGGATTATTTTCAATCCTACAACAGCTCGGGCGATTGGAAAGGGATTGTTCTTTGATCACTTTCTGTATATTAATCACAGTTTAAATAAGATTATTTTCATCCTACTAAGATAAACGACGTGAAGTTGATCGTTTAGTCACTGGCTTGATTTACTGATGCATAAACAGTATTGAACGACTTTGAGAGAAAGAGTATCTGTCTGAACTTGAACAATTACACATCAGAAATTCACTTAAAGTCTGCGTGAACCGGAAGTTGCAAACGACTTTTCTCCAGTGTTGTGACATATTTCCCAGTGAAAAGGCATATTGAACAGAGGGCAGGGTTTTACTCTAGTGCTCCTCCTCTCCATCTCTCGCTCATTACAGACTAACGGTTTGAGGGGAGTGGTTAAGCGTTTCTCAACCCAAGCCGTCAAACCTACGTCATCAGAGAAGGTCCTCCAAGGCAGAGGGGAGGGGCATTTTCAGATTTTGATTAAAGATTACGAAGCCAAAACATTTTTTTTTCGTGTTTTAACTTGCACGGATTAATTGTTCACCACAAGACTAGTAATATGCGCTAACAAAGTAAATAGGGTCAATTTTGATTTCAGTTGGACTTTAACCCACTGGTTCTTCGGAGGCTGGGATGAAGGAACTAAAAAAATACTTTTGTGTTCATTTGTACATCCAAACAGGGGCGCTGCTAAGGATTTTGGGCCCCATGAAAAGAATCTTGACAGGGCCCCCAACACAGCTGAGACTTTTTTCATATTAATTTACATAAAATCATGGTTTATGGTATTTTGACTATCATTCTCATATATTTAAGTCAATCAGACAATTGAACTCCATCCCATGTCCACACCCGTAATTTGTCCTCTGTAATACTGCACTACTTCAGTACTGTATAATACTGTGCATAGCTGTACATGTGTCATATAGTGTATTCACATATATTTATATTTGTATGTATGTGAGGCAAAGCCGTGCACCCGCTGCACCCTGCTCTATCGAAACGTGCTAACTTGTCAAAAAATGCTACCGTAGAGACCTGGGGCCTCATGTACAAAGCGTGCGTACGCACAGAAAAGTGCCGAAGGCTACGATCATTGTCACGGGCGGTCCACTAACAATTTAGGCCTACTTACAAACCCACCTTTTCTTGTGAAATATTGGGTAACAATACTGTTGACCCTTTGCCTCTTTCCCCAGGTTTGATCACCCCAAATTTAAGACTTTTTTAAGACCTTTTTAAGACCACTTTAATGAAAATTAAGACCTACATCGCATCCATTATGCAGTCGTAAAACACCAGATCAAATCCCAATAATGACTATTACTAACAAATGTTTTAATTAAAAATACATTTATTATAAAAAAAACTCATTCAACAACACACTGCAAAGTGATGTTTTTGGTAAATATCAAACATTCATAACAATAAACAGATAAACTAACTTTTCAAATCGTCTTAGTAAAGTTTCTCAGCATTCAAATTGCTTCAACCATTGCTTCAGAGGGGTAGACAGATAGGTAAGAGAGATATAGATAGTAGAGGTATAACGGTTCACAAAATTCACGGTTCGGTTCAATACGATACACTTGTGTCACGGTTTGGTACGTTTTCGATACAGCAAAAATAGTTTTTTATTAAAACTAACACACTTTGACCAATGATGGAGCTATAATAGACTCTTCTTAGGAGCATAAACAAAACAGCTCCTTGGAAAAAAATGAAATTTAACCTAATATTGTAGTAGTTATAAACAAAGGACTATTTTTAGTTCAGATTATCATTTGAGGGCAGCAATTGTATTCATAATGTCAAAATAAAACCAACGTAACGTTACTTGAAAGCATTATAGCCTACTATTCCTGCCAAACTTCCATGGTTGCAGTTAAGATAGTGTTACTACAGTAAATCCATGGTGAAAGCTGGATAGTTCATTCATGGCACAATGTTTCTTCCTGGCTTCCACGCGCTGTTTGATCCGTTGATAACGGAGAAATGTGAGCGTTTCTCACTAGATCTCGCAGCGATGTTATTGCTTCTGTGGTGAATTCAAATTATTTATTTACTGGATCTCTTATTACCGCTGTGTAACAGTGTCCCTTGATCAAAATCGCTCGCGCTGCACTGGTCCAAACTGATAAGCGGTCCTTCAACCACACAATAACAAGTAGCCCAGTTTCGTTCCGCTTACATTACGTTTGCACATTTGATGTTGGACGATGTTGTGGTCGCGCCGGCGACTCTTACATTATGAGCGCGCTTGCCATGCGCAACGCGCATTTGAGGCATTTTCACTTCCTCTTCCGTCAAGTTGATATTTATTTGTGTTGCCTGGATACAATTTGGGCGGACTGAACCATTTTATGATAATCGAGAGGGGGAGAGGGGCCCACGGACGTTTGTGTTTCCTAAACAAATAAAATGTTTTGACACCAGGAAACAGCAAATAGAATAATTTAAAGTTAATAATTTTGACTATCAAATATTTTTTTTTAGCACCACAATTTTATTGGGGGCTTCTCTGGGCCCCCTCTTAGTCATGGGCCCCGAGAATCGTCATCGTTTACCCCCCCTTTACAGCGCCCCAGCATCCAAACACTGAGCAACTGCCATGCTTTGCTTGTTTGCAAGCCATGATGTCTCTCGAGGAAAAGCCAATACCGCGCTTGCGCTGCTCATTTTCTCATGTGCGGTCCAAAATGGGCTCTTTATCCAGCTGAAAGGCCTCTTTGAGCAGAGTGGAGACAGCCGACATCATGGAAGCATGGACACAAAATGATGCGTTTTTTCTCACACCTAAAAAGTGACAATTTTAACATGCCATAAAAATATCTGTGGGGTATTTTTAGCTAAAACTTCACACACACACACTGGGGACATCAGAGACTTATTTTACATCTTGTGAAAATGGCATTATACCACCTTTTTAAGATTCAGAATCCATAATAAAAAGAGCAGTGGTTAACATTTTAGTTTCTTTACCATCTACGATTGCCTTGATTCCCACAAAGAAGGCCCTTTTGCCCTCTTTCCATGCTTTGTCCATCGAAGGCCAAAGGAGATTCTGCATAGTCTTTGATCGTGAGGTCCTCTTTGAAGTACATCTTGTTCTTCTTAAGAAAGTCATTTCCCTTTGCTCCTTTCCATATGAGGTCCCTCGCTGTTTTGGAAGTGAATCTTATTATCACTGGCCTTGGTTTCTTATCCTTTCCGCTGTCTGCGATGGGTTTTCCAACTCGATGAGCAATGTTCACACTGTTTGCAACGAAATTACAATCTTCTTTGACAACCACCGCTTTGAAGATTTCCATTACCCGAATCTTGACATTATCCTCTGCACGTTCAGTAAGCCCCTCCAACCGAAGATCCCTTCTCCAACAATACCGATCCTGATCATTTATTCTGTCCTCCATTCAGGGCCGGAGTGGGACTCATTTTCAGCCCTGGAGTTTCATGCCTTAGACCGGCCCACTTTAGTTCCCGACTGACTAAAATAATGTAATTAAACCCTCAGTATATAAGGCCCAGTCTTTCAAGGGCTATCTGGCCCTTCCCCCTACCCCTAGTGCTGCCCCTCCAACCAAAAGAGAATCGAGACAACCCTACCCCTTCACGGGAACGCGCAAAATGGAGGGGCCAAGGGTCAAGGGCAAGGGGTGAACTGGGATTGAGCCTAAGTCTGCAATAGTGCACTGTTCTGTACAGCCTTGTAATTCATTGTATTTTTCAAAAATATAATTTTCTATTCAGTGCAATATCAGTACACAGGGTTTTTATAAATACAGAGGTCCCAAAAGTGCATCCCAAAGTGTCCCAAAGAACATCTGTGTTAAATAAGAATCCATTGTAATAAAGTTATTCTCATTATGGGCACAGTATGCAATAGGCTATTGCTCTACCTGCTCTCCTCTCTCATCTCCTTCTCTCGTTCTTCTTCTCTCAGTCTCTTTATCTTTACCTGTAAATCTCCCCTTCCTGAAGCTGAGCTTAGATTGATACAGTCTTTGCAAAGTGATTATTTATGTCGATCGTTTAACATTTCTATCGTAAAACAGCTGTTTAGTTTAACCACTTGCACCTTATCTCGTGAAGCGTCGCGTTGGGATTCGCGCGTGGCCGCGGCTCGCGCTTCTGTGAACATAAATCCTGCTTTGATCGGTCATCTCAAACATTTTGCCATTGCCGACGAGCGGTGTTTGAGTGCTGAAGCAGCTCAGATGATGAGGTCGGTTATCGTCGCGATATGCGAATCATTGCAGCACCAAATTAGAGTTAATATTAGGCAATTATTTCACAACGTTCATTATACACTCAGGAAAAATTACCGAGGTCCGGACCGCGGAGACCTCAATGGTCGGTACGACCCCGGCTATTTGGCCGCTTGACTGGAGCCTATAGGGAAAGCATTCAACCCAGTGCCATGACAACACCGGCCCTCCTGGCCAATAAAACAGACCGGCCCACCGGGAATTCTCCCGGTGCTCCCAATTAGCCAATCCGGGCCTGCCTCCATTTCAGATGCGGAGGATGGCGTATTTGGAGGCGAATCACATTCTCCTCCCTTTTTCTGTTGACAAGTGTAGGAATGAGTGTCGCTAATAAAGTCTTTTTTTCTGTCATTCTTTGGAGTTCAATATCCATCTATTCAGGGGCTGACAAGTCCATGATCACTTCTAGACTCTCTAGTCGACTAAGAAACCGCGGAACTAGTATTAATTGACTGTAATTAAGGATGAAGCACTGTCTAATCATTTCTGTATTTTCTTTGATATATTGATCTCTCCTGCCACTGAAGCTAGATCTGTGTCTGTCAAGAAGAGATGCTTAAATGAGAACACTAGTGTACTATTTATGAAGGCTATATCTTTAACACCAAGCATATCTGCTGACTCTGTTGATTTTCTCCTTGATTCTTTTAACTCAAAAGTTAAAAGTGTAATTGATGAGATTGCTCCTGTGAAAGTCAGGAACCCCCAAGCCAGATTCCCAGTGAAATGCTCTCAGACAACAAGTGCAGTGAGTTTGCTTCTTTCTTCTCTGAGAAAATCAGTAATATCAGAAAGGTGATCAGCACATCCTTGAGTTGCACTGGGGTCAGACAGATCAGACCACCTGAGAAAGTAGTTACTATGTCTGACTTCAAAGAAATTGATGGCAAAATTTTGGAAGAAACTGTACAGCACCTTAACCCTCTGGGGTCTGAGCTGTTTTCTGGGCCCTGGAGGTGTTCTGACATGCTCTGACATTTGTGCTTATTTTTGTTACTTGTGACATTTTCATGGCTAAAGTCTGATTACACTGTATTCAGCACAAACTCTGCTACAATAATATATCAGCAGCATGTGTGTAAAAGTTTGTAGTTTTGAGATAATGACATTTATGCGTGGTTTGTGAAAATACAAAAATAAATTCTCACTGAAATAAGGCCATGAAACCCATACTGATTATTTCTTCACAAGACTTTTGAAAATTGTATCACGTAGCCTAGAATATTTGCTCTAAAACTATGTAAAAAATCACCCTGACTGCTCATTCAGAGAAGACAATATGTGACCAGTCACGGAAAGTAGGGACACAAGTCGGTTCTGGGGCATTTTGAGTTATTCACATATTCTGAAAGTGTAGTATTCAAGCTTTCCAACGATGTGTAACACATGTAAATCTGATAATATTGGGAGAAGTTGTGGCCATTTGAAGGTAGGCACTAAAAAAAACTGAAGTGAAAAAACTGAAATGGTAGAAATCTGCTTCTAAAGATTGGCAAGTTCTCGCCCTTCTGGGAATGACAATAGGGCTCATTTACATCTCATTTAGATAAGTCATACCCCCTGTAAAGCTCCCCGTCTCCCCCTCCCCCCTGAATGTACCAATTCTACAAATTCTCTAAATAAAACATCTCCAGTTAACTGGCAGAGCATTCATTTCGTTCGTTTTTTAAATAAGATACTAGCGCTGAAATGTGTTTTTTTTAATCAAGTGATCAAAGTGCTCGTTGCCGCTGCGATCAGTGGCGCAGATACAGTGTTTACTCGTGTGGCTCGCGCACACACTGCATTGTCTTCACTCGACGCGCGCTTCAATCCGTTGCGTTGCGGTCGGATACTCTCTATTCGTTCTGTTGAAATAAATAATTCAAACGTTTGCGTGTCCCTGCTTGATATACAACCACTGATGAACATAATCGTTTTGATGAGAGAAAAAAAACTATACGAGAAAAAACAAAAAAACGACAAATTAAACCCCATGTAACCTACTATTTAAATCGATTGCTGGACATCGTAATGTTATTGGCATCCATCTTCATTGAATTTTGAAATCAGATAGAGCCGACCAGAGCGCTGCATAATAAGTAGCCACGCCGGCTTATTCAGTATATAAGCCCTTATAGGGGCAGCGCCCCTACTGCGTGCTAGAATCTCCGAAAAACAAGCCGATTTCAAACTCAAAATGTACGCTTTTAAATATACCAATACTGCTATCTCAAACATGGAGAGGCTTCTTCGTGATCTCAACTAACAGATTCTGCAAAAAAACTAAAATCACCAATTTTGAAAAAAAAACCGCTTCTTTCTCATTTTGCTCGAAAGTTGTGCTGCCGACTTGTGTCCCTGGTTTCCGTGACGGGTCACATATATTGATTTAAAATTTCTAAGACGTGTTTTGTGTGAGAAAGCTTTATGCGAAGGGGCGGATCACCTCATTAATATGTAAGCTTTTCACACCTGAGAAAGACAAAGACACTCCCTAATGGCCCTATTAGGAGCTATCAGGCCCTGTCATTCTGAGCAACCTTACATAAAGAATGAGGAGATTTTAAAAAGAATGGCTTTTTGATTGTTTGGATTTATTTACAACACAACATAATCCAAAGATACACAACAAATGACAAAAAAGCACTCATTGAAAACAATCATCCAAAGACAGAGACCTTTGTGCCATTCCTAAAAAAAAGTTGTACATACTTTTCATTTCCAAGGTGTTTGATTTTCACTTTACCATGTTCATGTACAGAGACTCATGTGAATGTTGAAGTCAGCAGGACTCAGTGGCATCTGGGCCCTGAAAGAAAAAAAAAAGTGAACATACTGATATCAAGAGAAACTATAGGGTATATAGTTCTAAAATTTATTGGGAATACATTTTAGATTTTTCTGGTTAAAATTGCTTTTTAAAATTCACAGAATACACACACACACACACACACACACACACACACAAATGTTTCCAACAATATAAAATATAATGATAATAGTAAAAACATGAAGCCTTTGTTTGGTGCGTTTTGCTTTTCAAACGCGATCGTTTCAAACGCGATCGCGATACATTCAAAACCAGAGCTCGCTCCAAAATATGAAACATTATGGTTACCATATTATACACATCTACGTTTGAGCAGATATCCACAAACACAGTAACAGTAAACACGGGTGCAAATATTATAATATTCACCATATATCTAGCAACAGTTCGACTGCAATGTGAAGTTTATGCAACAATAACATGAACTAATAATTAAGAATTTCTTACCTTACATCTTTCTTGTCTTCAAATCGCATTCTTCCTCTTCTGAGGTAGCCTAAATCCAATGTAAGCTCACGGCACGTCTTTCAAACTCGACGAAAAGCAGAGACTGATGAAGTGTGGTGTTTTGTTTTTTGAGGTAATGAGCGCGTTCGCGTTCCATGTGGAGATTTGCATGTGAATGTCTTTTGCGCGAGTGGGCGTGGTCAAATAAAAAATAATTAGCAAGCGCGTGAGAAGCTGGACATCTTGTTGGTTTTATACAAATTACTTAAACAGAGAATATTTGTTTTCAGTTTGAATCCGATAATTTTAAAGTACACACTTTGTTTATTATAAAGGTATATGGCTCATAAATGTGTGACAAGTATTCGCTGAGTTTTGTTTCAGTTTATAGACGTGCTAAAGAAAAAAAAGTTCACCGCGACGGAGAGGCAGAACGCACACCCTGTTTATTTTCTTTATCTTACAAAAGCACAATGTTTTGATTTGATTGTAAGTGGACACATACAAAAGTAGAAATATCACAGATTCTTTTTTCATATTTCTTTTTTCTGTATGACCATAAATGACGGAGTAATTTAAGTTTATTGTGCTACTATGTGAAGAAAATCCAGCAAAACGTGTTTGTCGACCCCAGAGGGTTAAAACATCAACCTGCCCTCTTGACACACTTCCCACATCTTTTTTCAAAAGTGTGTTAAACAGTTTAGAAGCAGATCTTCTAGAAGTGGTAAATGCCTCACTTCGTTCAAACTCAACAGAAACTAAAAACTCACCAAAAAGGTTTCGGTTTGTCTTTCCACAGTTCCAATTATCATCGACTCTGGTTTGGTCGAAATAAACCCTAAGCTAATTCACTATTAGATTTGAAAATGTCAGGAGAGCAGCGGGTAGATAATCTAAGGTATTTTCAACCAGAACTGACTGGGCGAGGGATGAGATTGCAACTTTCACTGGCTAAATTTACAGTTTCATTCCACACTAAAAACAATGTAGACTATAATGTTAAAAACTAATAATAATATTAACTTACCAAACTTCCAGAAATCCAGCGTTCTGCTTCTCCAGTCACCATCAGTAGTGTTCTGTCAGTGTGATGTGACGTCAGGTGGCGCGCAATATACAGCAATCCGGTATTATAGACCAATTTCGAGCCGACGTTATTATGTCACGCCGTTAGCTGGTGGCAAAACAAACGGAAAACTGGAGGCGGCTAATACAAACCAGCACAGATTCAGCTACATAATAAGGAGCTTAAATTATTATTATTGTTATTAAATGTCATCTTGTTGTGTTGTTGGGTGCAAGAATCGACGCAGTACAGGCTCCAATTTGACATTTTATCGCATAATGTTTTCTAAATGATTGTGATTATTTGTGAATCATCTATGATTGTATACATTGTTTTGATTGATTGTGACTAGACTTTTTGAAGAACCTGGTAAGAACTGGTAATCAAATACATAGTTAAAAATGAATATGCTGTATCTGGAATTTTTATTCGTCGTCTTCTGTCTGGCCGTGGCGCTGGCTCGGCAGAACTGCGGATCGTAGGCTATCACACAAGTCTTGTAAGTGACCATTTAGTACAGTTATAGGCATCTAAAGATTTATATGCCCTCAGTTTCTCTTTACGCTCAGTTTCTCTATCAGGTAGGTGTAGAAGTCAGGCCACTCAACCGGAGATTTCAGAAAATAACTTCTGCAAATAACATTTGCGGTCCTGGACAGTGAGTGACCTTGCATATTAAGATAAAATCGGATTTTCTCCAGTCATTGTTAAAAAACAAGCTAACACACCTTGCAAACTAACGTTAGTGAAGCGGCCAGAGGGATCGTTCTGCCACCACCTAAGCTCCGCCCACAGAAACACGTCACCATGTTTACCAACTGAAAATTGGTCTATTGTCTGGCATACTAAAGCTAGGTTACAGCAAGACTAAAATATACTGTAAAACATTCCTGCTCAATCAAAATGACCCAGAATGCAAAGTAAATTACCGTATTTTCCTGTAATGTAGAAATGTGGTATTTTTTCTGTAAAAACCTACAGTACTTTTTCGAGCTGCTAAATTTACAGAGACATGTAACAGAGTATATATGTTTGTGTGTGTGTGTGTGTGTGTGTGTGTGTGTACTTCTCCCAAAAACTCTGTTGGGTTCTACCAATATGTGTCTCATGACAAAACTATTAAAGGTATACTCACCTATAACACCTCTAGATAATACTCTTAAAGGAGCATTTCACCCATGGGAACATTGATCTTTATTGAAAGTGGGTCATATATGTAGTCGAAATGTAAAATTAATTTTGAATTTGGTGCCTTCTTGGCCGAGGAAAGAAAGAAAGTAACTTCAGGACGCATTTGTATGAAAGACACCAACTCCCACAATGCACCACATTGCACAGCTGCGCTAGCCACTCCCACTAATCGCATATCTGCCTAAGAGAAATAACTCTTCCGTCTACAAGGCTAGCTACCACCAGAGCTTGAAATTAATTTCACACAAAATGTCTAGTTAGTTGGCGAACTCATTAGTGAATTACTCTTCATTTGTATTTCTTTCGAAGTGGTGAATTATTGCATTGTAACGTTACCTGGATGTTCAGTCAGATGCGGTGCGAAACTAGGATAGTTCACAACACAAACGTCCGTGTCCTCGTCTGATTCACAACACAAACGTCCGTGTCCTCGTCTGATTCAGAGATTTCATCCAGGAGAAGTTGTCATTGTTGAAATTCTTTGCCACAGTCGGACTCTATCTCGGTGTTCGTAGCGGTTCGTAGTTGCATAGTGAGATCACCGGCGCCACCAGTCCGCCCTAACCCGAGCCAGTCCGGGCTCCTCGTCCGCGGCAGGCAGGTCTTCTGCCTCGGCTGCTCTTCGCTATAATGCGGCTTGTAAAGGTAGCCACAAACACCTGATTCAAGCATCAGACTTCCGAAATCCTCTTCCTCTATATCATATTGAGTACTCACCTTCGCTATTGTCATAACTTTACATCTGTCTCCACAGCGCCTGTTAGCTTAGCTTCCAAACAAGATGGAGGATATTGCTTTCAGTTTCAGAGAGTAAAGTCCCACCCACTGATCTGTAATAGGCCTGTAGCGTGAGCGGGTCCCGCCCCCTGGGAAAGATGAGGAACGAGTGTCTGTAGTCTCTACACTTTTCAATGAAATGTGACTTCCTGCTTATTATGACGCAAAATGATGATTTTTACGTCATAATAAGCAGGAAGTAAAACACTTAAATCCTTATTTCTCCCATCTCAGGGAAAAATGGATGAAAAATCCACATTTATTATAATATATGACTGGGTTTCTAACAATACAAAGCTTAATGCAAATGGGTGAAGTCTCCCTTTAACTCTATAGAGCCAAACAAAATAATAGTACCTCAATTCTCTGAGTTAATGCAGTCAAACTTCACGAGCGGTCCTCTCAGGTTCTCATTCGTTCCGGCGCTGAAATGCTTCCAAAGCGCTGCCGTCTCTTCCTCAGTCAGAGAAATCTGAATCACGCGGTAATTCAGCGTTATCTGGATGTGTCATACTCTTTCTCTCGGTGTCAGAGGAACTCTCGATCGCGAGGGAATCAGAGTTCCCTTTCAAAAGCTACAATCGATGCTGTGCTGCTTAGCGCATTGGGAACGTCTTTAATCGTGACCAGCTGTGAATATTGTGTGTAACACATCAATAGAATTGATCCGGAGGTAATATATAGCCTCGGTCAATGATGTCATCGGCGCTGTAACGATCACCAGCTGGAGTGCCTCTGAGAGTCACCAGAGGGCACTCCACACCAGACTGATCACATCACAAACTCAACTTCCCATCATGCCGCTTACCTGGGACTGATGCACATACACCTGCAGCTCATCAGCACTCATCTCATACACCTGCAGCTCATTCACATACACCCATATAAACCTCTGTCACTCTTCAGTTCACTGCAAAGCAGGCGCGTAGCCAGTAATGGGCCAGGGCGGCACTGGCCCGCCCACAAAACTCACTGGCCCGCCCACAAAACTCACTGGCCCGCCCAGGCAAGTTTGATCAAAATACATTTTTAGTTTATTTTTATTATTCAAATGTATTTAAGAAAATATATTAATATAAACCTGCTTTATTGTTGACTGGTGTGTGTTTAATTCTGTTTCCGAATAAAATACGTGAAAGCCTCCCTCCGGAACGTAATTGGTTGCTATGGTTGCTAGGGGTTCCGAGTCCGACAGGAAGACTCTCTAGGCGGCGGGCTCTGGCGGCCTTGCCCTTTAGTTCTTTGAAAAATAACTGTGACTCTTTGGACTATGATGAGATCATTTCTGTTTTTAATACTAAACCCAGGCACTTGCATCTTGTTTTGTAGAATGAAAACAACAAAGGTAGGCCAGTTGTTTAACTAATTTCCTTAATTTTTGCCCGTGAAGTGATTTAAGGCGAGACACGGCAAAAACATCGGTTTTTTTTTTCACTGGTCAATTTTAAGATTTTGGGCTATTTGTCTTCTTCAATGCCTTATTTCAGACTTGTGGTGAAAAAAAAAAATCCCAAATACACATTTAGGTCTTTATTTTACTACATTTTGTCTATTTGCGTCTGTATATTTCTCCTAAATTCAACAAAAGTTGGCGTTGTTAATCAATATGCTGCTCCGCGATCGCTGTCTGCACCTGTCATAACACAAACACCGTTGAAAAGCTTTCTACTTTCTCCTGTACACAATGCTGTCGGATCCAAATATGGTAATTTCCTTTTATCAGCAACCAATCGTGAAAGTACAATGGGGCATTTAACTCTAAAAGCGAAATCTCATTGGCTGATGTCAATTTCTGACAACGTGATTCGTTCAGATGCATCACGTGACGTGCTCTGACATTTTGATGTGTGTTTTTGACTGTTTTTGACTGTGGTTCTTCTGTTCAGTTGTTGGCCATAAATGCTGTGTTATAAGTTTTGATGTGTTTTAGGTGGTTTGTATTGTTGTTGCTGATGATTTGATAAGATATTGTGTCTGTAAATAGTTGTTTCTGCTAAAAAAGTATGATTTTTTTTACATTACAAATCTTTAAATGCTGTTTTCTCAAAATTAGTTGTTTGTCATTCTCCAGAACAACTGAGGAAGTTTTATGGTAATATCTATTATTTTAAAATGTTACCCTATTCACCTGTCTCGCCTTAAGTTAGTGGTGTGTTGTGTACAGTATAGCTGAATGCCTTATAGGCTAGCCTACTGTACATTGTTTAGTTTAAATTAGTTGCAATTTTTTTTGCACAAAAGCTTAATTTCCACCAGGCTGATTGCATTGTATATGGTTGATTTAACAGAAATTGGGGAGTGTGTTGTTATTCATTTCAAACCGTGCTCTGCTGATATTTTTCATTATTTGAATTTCTTTTACTTTTAGCCTACTTTATTTTGGGGTGAACTGTCTTTGCACTGCTGTCTAGCCTGAATAAAATAGACAGGTTATTGTCTATGCTGGTGGTTTGTCCAGCCTTTATTGAGCTCTGATGGTTGAACATGATGATTATTAGACAGTGTTTTGTTATTGCCTTTGCCCAATATTGCAAAATAAAGGTGTAACTGTTTTTGCAGTTTATCTATTCTTTTTTCTACTCTCTAAGGTTTAATTCTTATTTAAGTTTTTTTTTTTCTAGGAAAAACTATTGGCCCACTCACTTTTTCACTGGCCCGCCCAAAATACAATTTCTGCCTACGCCACTGCTGCAAAGTATTGCATTGCCCTGGCGTACAATCTCTGAGCGTTTTCCCTGTGTTTGCTGAACTTAGTGATGGCCAGATCGAGGCCTCCTGAAGCAATTGAAACAGTTGAACCAAATGTGCCATATTGTTTCGAGGCTTCGAATCAATCCGACACCCGTCTCAACGGTGACACCTAGTGGTCACTTGCAGGTGTTGATCTGAAACAACCTTGACGAGCCATTAAAAAAATGTGTTGTTTTTTATTATTATAATTTTCTAATATGTGAAGATTGTAACCTATAGGCTCCTCACTGTGCATAATGTTATTTTGGTCTTGCAAAATAAATATTAATAAAATAAATCAAGCCACAATGTCTCACTTTTTTAGAGATTTTTATTCAAAAATATTAATTTCTCTGCTGTGGAAGGACTTAGACTACTTCTTTTTTTACAGATAATTTCTCCAGCCTTTCAAAAAATCATCTCACAAGGGACACTTGTTACTGGCATGCAAAGATATATATATATATATATATATTGTTTTGGTGATTTTCCTTTTATTGTGACAGGACAGTAGAGAGATGACAAAAAAACGAGGCGGGAAAGGTCCACGAGCCGGGACTCGAACTCGGGACGCCCGAGTGCAAAGGCGCTACATGTCGGCGCACTGACCACGAGGCCATTGACGCCGACGGCGGAGATATTTTTTTTAGCTAGGACATACAAATGAGGAAAGATTACTGCTATCTCTTTCCAGTTTCATTTAAATTCATGTTAAATTTAAATGCAAGCCTAAATAGCCTATAACTAATCAAATCGCACTATGTCACTATATCACCAAAAATCCGCTATCTCAAAATCAAACTCCTCTCACAAAAACCCACGAGGTCAAGATGCGTTGATTTCACTTTTATACAGATGTGCGACTGTGTGGTCTGTTCCCGACCGTGTCAATCAAACGCTGATTCGGCGGACCACACCTGATGAAACATAAGTGAAACACTTCGAGGCTTCGTTTGGCCATAGTCACGTGACATAGGTGTTTTGAATCACGCTTCGGATCAGTGTTTCGAAACATCTGCGCTTCGGGATCTCGCAAAGCTTCGGAACGACTGTTTCGCGTCAGCCATCCTTAGCTGAACTGTTACTGACCTTGGATTGTTTATACTGACTTCTGATTCTTCTGCTGCCTGTCTCAACCCGGATTGTTCATTGGACTGTGATTCCTGCCGCTGTGATTCCTGCTACTGTAGGAGTTAGTTTTCAGCTGGCATTGTGCAGAATTTTCTCTTTTTCTCTTGTAAGGACCACCCATTGGCCCAACGACGGAATCCAACGGTGGGCGAAGGTATATGTGTGTATGTCTTTTCAGCGCTCCACTGCTCCGTTCATACATGTGCCTTTAGTTTGACCTATCCTGGACACAGAGCTGCGGTAGTGCCAGCCTCCTCATAATCTACTAAACTAATGAGTTCAGAAAACTTCAGAATAAATCAAGATGTAACATTTATTTCTCAGGTAAAAATGTATCATGCCAATTACACAAGTGATTAAAAGCCAATACAGAAATAATAAAAACATGACATCACTTGCTCAAATATGACTCTAAAAGTAAGCAATGCATTTCTGAGAGAGACACACAGTGGTGTGTGAGTGTTTTAACAGGAGAACACTGAAACAGCCCTGTACGGGGGATGATCCTGGTAAAGGGTCCCAAAGACTGCTCTGTCCCCTCACCCTTAAATACCCAGACCAGAACAAAAGCGT
Source organism: Rutilus rutilus (assembly GCF_951802725.1). Lineage (NCBI taxonomy): Eukaryota > Metazoa > Chordata > Actinopteri > Cypriniformes > Leuciscidae > Rutilus > Rutilus rutilus. Next base: position 3,699,148 of record NC_140222.1, on the reverse strand, counting down.
TATACCAATATTTTTTGGTCAGTTCATGCCCCCCAGGGGGTAGCACCTAGTTTTGAGAGATATCTTGAAGAGACATCACCTAAAGAGGAGGACAGGATTCTCCTAAGTTCTCAATCTTTCTCATTAAACCAGTGACTGCAATGAAATTAAGACCATTTTACCAATCGCACTGAGACACTTAAAATGATATCAAACAAGAAAAGGAAAAGCAATAGATTTACAAGATACATCATATGTGATATATAGACATTCTTAGTGAACTTTTAGTGACTTTAGTCACGAGAAGAGGAGGGAGAGGGGGATGCAGAGATAAGGGACAGGACAATGTCCTGTGCTCTGTCTTTGCTATCTTCTGTCCAGGGTGCATTTTATGGCTTTATTGCAGGGTGAGTTTTGTCTTAGCAGGAAAATCAGTCCTTACAAGGTCGACTAACAGCAGATGAAGAGTACACTCGGTAATCTACTGCTTTTCCTGCAGTTCCTGGATGTCAACGCAGGATTTTCTGTAGAATTTGAACCACTGAATTTGCAAAGCGAAATAAAATGGACCGAAAATTGCCTGTTGAATATTATAGGTTGTATTTTTAAACAGTCTGAATATTTTGGAAGTGAAATATGAAAGGTGAAAATGGATTATTGAATTTTTAATAATGAAAATGTGTTTGAAATGTTTTGAATTGAAATATTCACAGCGTAAATATTCAACCATGCTGAATTTCAGCCCATAGAAATGCAAGCCCTAAAAATACAATGCATTAAAATGCAAGCATGGTTAATACAATGCATATTTTTTTCAAGTACTGCAATTCAACAGGCTTTTTTGTTTCAAAAACATTTGGCATTATTTTACTTCAATACATATTATTGTAGCAGAGTTTGTGCTGAATACAGTGTAATCAGACTTTAGCCATGAAAATGTCACAAGTAACAGAAATAAGGACAAATGTCAGAGCATGTCAGAACACCTCCAGGGCCCAGAAAACACCTCGGACCCCAGAGGGTTAAGCGTGCATGGCAACCACCCGAGCATTACAAGAATCTAGCCTTGAGGTCATGAACGCATGAACTAATTGTTCCGCATTTGTCAATGAGAGCATATGGCGTAATTTAGATATATTTTTAAGATGGAAAAATGCAGTTTTACAGATACTAGACACGTGACTTTCAAATGAAAGATTGGTATCAAAGAGCACACCCAGGTTCCTAACCGACGACGAAGACTTAACAGAGCAGCCATCAAGTGTTAGACAGTATTCTAGGTTATTACGTGAGGAATGGGTTGCTATACTTGGCCTTCATGTCTTTCACTTTCATTAACATTTTAAACTACTTTACATTTCAAACGACTTTAAACTGAAAACCTTCAAACTTTAAGATTTTAAAACTAATTCAAACTTTCTGGTCCGGCTTTCTCAAGCCAACTTAAAGCTTGTCTCGACAAACTTTTTTATCTAGTTGTAAGATAACATTCTTTGCACGTATACTAGGACATTCAGTTCCTGGAGATCCGCAGCCCAGCAGAATTTGACACCAATCAAAACAGCTGAGCCAGATAAGCTTGTCTTCAGGATTGCTTGAATACTAAGGGAGGACATGAGCGCCACCCTCTGGTTGAATTAGGCAAGGACAATAAACCTCTTCTAAAAGTCTGTCTGCTTGTGTTCAGCTATGTACAACTTTTTAAGGTTAAAAATCTGAGAATCTGCCCAACCAATGGTCAGGAGCCACTACTGCATATAAAAAAGTTGGATTTAATTGATATGATTTTTATGATTATTTAATTTAATATGAACTTTGAATAATTAAGATGAGTTTGTATCTGCTTATTCTATAACAGTACCATTAAAGAAGTTTAAAAAAGAAAAAGTTTTTGGACCCAAACACGGACTGAACTGGAGCACATGATTCCAAGCCTAATTCTTAAGTCACTCAAATCAATACAGAATGACTGTTGTTTTCCAGCCTCCTGCAGGCGTGGCGAGTCTTTCAGTGCTTCTCTTTCATTTTGATTTCAAGGCGTTGGAGTTGAGATGGCATCATCTTCAGGGAAAGAATCAATTAAATATTAATCAATTAAATATATGCCGCAACATTTCCTCAATTAGCTATTCATCAAGTATTTATGAAATATTAGCCAACATCAGGTTTACTTTATTTAGTTTAGTTTCACTGCGCTCTTATATTTATGTTTTAAAGTAGCTTTGAACATCAGGAAGAAACTAATAACTGACGTAAAAGGCTCTCACATACATGTTTATAGGCTACATATAAACTTTTATTACACATACATCTATTATCATCTATTATCTAGGCCATGCAAGGTTATAGTTTTGCATCTTAAAATGGTTTTTATTTTATAAAATAAAACTTTTTCTATAACTTTCAGTTCTGTTTCGTTAATGTTCATTAAAGTTTCATTAATGAGTTTGTTATAGTTTTAAGTTAACATTTTTATTTAGTGAGCACATTTATATATATATATATATAAGTTTCAGTAGTTTTACAAGCAGAATTAACAGAAAACTTCCAGAGTGCAGACCAAAGCAAGAGATTTTAATTTGACCTTGACGCAAACGTATAGCGACAATAAATGAAAGCATGTTGAGACTAATCAGATGTGTAATAGTTGCCTAAAAGAATGCAATTCAAATTAACGCCAAAATGAAGCAGTCGAGACCAGGGGTCCGTACGTTGCTTAAAACATCCGAGATCATGCCAAATCGCCAACAATCAAATCCAGCTAACTGAGTTAGCGACGTACGAAGAACGGGCCCCAGCGCCCCAAACAAATGTTTTTAAACCCTGGTCAAGACTTTTTACTTCATAAATCTAAACAAGAACCTATCAGAGGTGCCTGGAGGAGTTTATCTCAGGCTACACCAGATTTTTTATTTTTTTAAGTTACCCCAGTCACTGAGCGGCTTTGTGTTTTCAGATGAACAAGCTATTCTTGCCTCAAACAACTCTGTTGGTATTATTATAATTAGTATTATTATAATTATTGTTGTTGCATTTAATTTATTGCATCACTTATGCAGTACACAGTATGTGAATTATATTATCAGAAAACTAAACACTGTTTTCAACACTACTGATGTCTTGAATCTTTTCCCAGAAACAATCAGAAAAAAGCTACAAGATTTAAGAGGCTTCATTTCTTCATTCATTCATTTCATTTTATTTTATTTGACAGGGACAATGGACAATAAAAAAACGGTCCCAGAATTAGCCACAGGGCTAAATTTCATCTGCAGTCCCTGGGCAGAAAGTATCAAATCACATTACATACAATATAATAACCCACAAGAGAAAAATATACGACACATTGTCTATCATTTAACAATAAATACAGCAATATTACTACCAAAAAATCTCAATATACATCCTATAAAATCACATAATATTACAAAATCAATCCCCCATAATTATAAAACCTTGACAAAACAGGAGTATTTAATGATTACAGACCTGACTCCTTTTTAACCACATTTTCAAATGCAGCTTGAACTGTGTCAATGTATGACATTGTCTAATAACAATTGGTAAGTTATTCCAGTTTTTAACAGCTCTTACTGAAAAAGTTGATCGACCAAACAGTTACTAATGTGCTTCACAGTCACCTCTTGATGAAGCCCTTGTTTGTCTTATATTTTCTCTACGTGAAGCTACAAATGCTTTTAAAGGAGGAGGTGCAAGATCATTTACAATTTTATACATTAAACAACAATTGTAAAATATAATAAAATTGTCAAAAGTAAAAAAAATTGTGCTTATGGATTATAAGACAATGATGGTATCTATTAGGTTTCTTGTCAAATGCCTTTAGAGCACGTTTGTATAAAGTATATAAAGGTCTGAGAGTAGATTTTCCTGATTGTGACCATGATGTAATACAATAAGAAAAATGAGAAAAAATCAAAGAATGCAAATAAATTCTTGCAGCTTCCAGTGAAAGTTGACTCCGTATAAATTTAAAGTTTCTAATTTGAGGTGTCACTATACGCAAACTATTTTTTTTATATGCTTTTCAAATGTTAAGTGCGTATCTAAAATAACTCCAAGATATTTAAAATATGACACAATTTGTAATTTTTCACCACAAACTAATATGTCAGGAAGATTCTCCTCCTTCCTTTTAATTTTAAAATACATACAGGCAGTTTTCTGAACATTTAACGTTAAACAACACTGAGTAAGCCAGTCCGAAATTTTGGACATTGCGACATCTAATTTTTGTGCAACTTGTTCATTTGTTTTACCATGTACATATACAACAGTGTCATCGGCGTACATTTGAATATTTACATCCGGGCAAACATCAGGTAAATCATTCAAATACAAACTAAAAAGTAAGGGCCCTAATACAGACCCCTGCGGTACTCCCGTAAAACACTCTCTCAAAGACGATACCTGCGTTTCAATCCGTGTACACTGTTTCCTTGATGTGAGATAAGACTCGATCCACTTCATTGCTTCTACCGAAAAATTCAAATGTAATAATTTAGACATTAAAACATTATGATTTAGCGTATCGAATGCCTTTTTCAAATCAAGGAATACTGCATCCACAACCCCACCTTTATCTAATTTTGACCTCACTTGCTCAATAAAATGACACACAGCCGTTTCTGTTGAGTGCTGTTTACGGAACCCAAATTGCATAGGGGACAATAAATTATTTTGTACATTTAAATAATTTACAATTTGCTCAGTTACTTCCTTTTCTAGTATTTTAGACACTACTGATCAAATTGAAATTGGCCTATAATTTTCAACTCTACTCGGATCACCTGCCTTGAAGACTGGAGTAACTAATCCAGTTTTCCAACAATTTGGGAAAATAGATTGTCCAATTGATAAATTAACCAAATGAGAAATTGATGCTAAAAACATATCACTATTACCTTTTAAGAATGTACAGTCCAAACCATCTATATCTTTGGCATTATAATGTTTTAAATCCTTTATAATATTCTGAATTTTAATCTCTGAAACTGCAGTTAGAGCAAATGCAGGTTTTACTGAATTTACAGAATTTAATTCTTTATATCTAATTCCATATTTATCAGTCAAACTCTGAACTGAGTCAACAAAATAATTATTAAATATATCAGTAATTTCATCAGGTTTATCAATTATTCTCCCTTTAAATTTTAATGCTAGACATTTACTACCTGCATTAAAGTCTGTCTTTATTAATTGATTAATTAATACCTTTTTACTATTACCTTTGGCCTCATTTAAAATATTAATAAAGTATTGTGCCTTAGCCTGTCGTATTATCTTAACTACATTGTTTCTCAAACTATTAAAAAGAAGTCGGTCCTGCCATAATCCAGATTTTATAGCTTTTTTTAAAGAAATGTCACGCTTTTTCATGAGCATCCGTACCTGTTCAGTAATCCATGGTAAGTTATTCTTTTTATGCCTATTTACAGCAAATGTAGTATATTTATTCCTTATTCTTTGTATTTCCTCTATAAAGATTGTATGCGCAGTTTCCACATCTTCGGTAGATAAAAGGGGTACCCAATCAATTTGTTCAAGCTCTCCTTCGAACGCACTCATATCCTTTTTTAATATTCTAAAGGAATAGTTTTGTTTATTCTGTGTAGTAGTATGATAATTAAATCTATTCTTATTTAATTTCCTAGAAATAAGTGTTAGATTGTGATCTGACAATCCAGTTAAAAAATTAAAAATCTTTATTATTCTATCTGGCTTATTAGTAAAAATCAGATCTAATAAAGTTTGCGAAGAGGCTGTAATTCGTGTAGGGCCCTCAACCATTTGTGTAAAATCATATAATTTTGTTATTTCACTTAATTTTTTTTAATGATTTTATCAGACCAGGGGCGGTTCTAAGGTCAGTGGATATTCGGGGCTTTAGCCCAAACAAAAATTGGGTATTTTTATATAAAGGAATGAATTAATTATTTATAAAAGCGATTTATGGGAATAAAGACAAATAAAGGCTTATTGTATGACAGGGTTTTTCCTGGCTCAAAATGAGACGGAGGTGGTAAAATCCTAACAATGTATTTTAATAATAAGGTAATTAAATGTTATTTTTCATAGATCATCATATAGCCTCATGTGTTTTAGACATTATTTTTGTGGGTGGAGCTTGGTACCGCTAGGGGGGTCCGGGGGCATGCCCCCCCGGAAGAAATTTTGGTACATTTTAAAGATAAATTCATTAATCTGGTGCACTTTGAGTCACCCAAATCCACTGTTAAAAATAAATAATCCACCCGCAAACCGCCCATATTCTTTGATTTAGATATCTGCATCTGATCACATTACAATTATTCAAATTCTCAGTGTTAAGCATGATAATATGGTAACATATCACACTGAAGTTGGCTAATTAAAAATGAACATTTGTTTAAAATAAAAATTCTTCTTTTGGCAAAATTAAATTTCCTTAATAGCCTAAACAGAGGCTTTACTCCTTTCAAACTTACATTGTCAATGTTTCATTACATCACTGTTTGAAAACACTCAGAATATTTTTTTGTACCTTTATAAGGTTTTATTTTATTAAATGTTTGCTCATCTTTCATTCAAATTCTTAAATTTGATCAATATATTCAATTAAAATAATAAGACATTAGGCTGTTACCAATCAAATTAAATAATTTACATTGAAAAATTATAACTATTAAATTAGATCATTTTAAATATTTTTGATATTTAAATAAAAAAAAGTTGACTAATTTGCGTCCCCGGATACTGTCGGTAGTTGGACATTTTTATTGTAAAACAGTCAAATATTAAATGTTTATCTAGGCTACTTACATTTTACCAGACATTCGTTCATTCGTACCAGACTTCTTTAAGCATTTTGACATTGATGAGGTAGACCGCTGAACTTTTAGTCATCCTAACAAACAGAGCGGTGCGTAATGTAGTGCATCAGAGCAGCATCAAGAATATAAAATACATTGCAGTGAATCTCTTATTTGCATCTTAAGTTTATTGCCAATAATAATGACAGGTTTGCGAAAGTGTAGAACTCGATGAGCTCGCGCAAAATACATCTTCAGCACAGCGACTCATTTAAACGCCTCTGATTGGCCGATGCGTTCAACAGACATGTCTGTGATTGGCTACAATGCTAAACGCTGCAAAAGCACGTCGTAAGTACCTTTAATGCAAAGGGAAAAATAAATAAAACTGTAATAGGCTATGCACTTTTCATGATTAGGTAATCGCGGCTGCTGTAGGCTAATCTTATTCACATTTGTTTTTCTGATTAATTGTTTTGCTCTATGAGAAAGACAAGGTAACAAATTATTCGGGGCTTTACTAAAAACATTCGGGGCTTAAGCCCCCTTAGCCCAGCCCTAGCGCCGCCCCTGTATCAGACCAATTAAGATTGAAATCCCCCATAACAAGACACTCTTTACGTAAATCAATTTCTTTAAAAAGATTTTTTAAATGTTTATAAAATGAGATATCAGATGAAGGAGGTCTATAAACTACAACTATAGTAAAAGACATAAAGTGATTAAAACGGCAATACATTCAAAATCTTTTGAGCATTCAAGATGAACTTGTTCACATTTAAAATGATCTTTAACATAAATAAGGAGCCCTCCTCCTCTACCAGTTTTCCTATCGTGTCTGAAACATTTAAACCCATGCATTATCAAAGCAGCACTAGGAGAAATTTTAGTTAACCATGTTTCCGACAAACACAAAAAATCTCAATTTGAATCGTTAAGCAAATGTTCAATTTGTTCATGTTTTGGTAACACACTTCTAATATTTAAATGTCCTCCCAAAATACCCTTCGGTTTAGCGCCGCAGTCCCAAATTACTTTAGAATGGTTCATTGTTTGAAAATATTGCAGCTTACGATGCCTCTCGACAGCCGACAGTCCAGGGCCGTTTGAAGGAATTTGGGGGCCCCAAGCAAAATGGACATGGAGGCCCCCCCAATAAAAAACATATTATAATATGTAACCATATTCCGTCCGTTCGAAAAAAAGTTGCACTAACTGTTTGTTACAAGCAGCATTTGCCGTCAGGCAGGTATCTAACTTAAACATATTTTTTTATAGCCTAACTGTTACCTGCTGCAAAATTACACCATTTGTACAAGACAAGTGGAGCTATTTTATCCAGTGTAATTTATCACTTACCACTAGGGGTGTAACAAAATTCACGGTTCGGTTCAATACGATACACGTGTTACGGTTTGGTATGTTTTCGATACAGCAAAAAGAAAGAAATGCCAATTTCCTTTATTTATTTCTTTTTCTTTTTTTTAATTAAAACTAGCACCATACAATATTATTTATTTTTACTTTGAGCAATTCTGGAGCTATAATTGACTCTTCTTAGGAGCATAAAACAAAACAGCTCCTTGGAAAAAATTGTATTTAATATTGTAGTAGTTATAAATAGTAGTTTATTTTAGTTAAGATTAACATTTGAGGGCATTGTATTCATAATGTCAAAATAAAAACGACGTAATGTTACTTGAAGGCATTATAGCCTACTATTCCTGCCAAACAATGTGAATGTTTCTCACTAGATCTCGCAGCGATGTTATTACGTCTGTGGCGAATTCAAATGCTTTCTTTACTGGATCTCTTATTAGTGCTGTGTAGTGTCGCATGATCACGATCGGCTCGCGCTGCTTTGGTCCAAACTGATAAACAACGGTCCGTCAACCACACAATAACGAGTAGCTCAGTTTCGTTCCGCTTGCATTACGTTTGCCATTTGATGTTGGGCAATGTTGTAGTCGCGCCGGCGTCTCTACATTATGAGCGCGCTTGCCACGCGCAACGCGCCTACATTTGAAATAACGAAATTTTGGTCGGCAGGAAAAATGATCCAACGAACCGTTCGGTTTGAAAATGTGTACCGAACACCGAAATGAAAGCCTCGTACCGAACGGTTCAATACGAATACGTGTATCGTTACACCCCTACTTACCACTATCTTGTTTTTTCTTATCCTCCTCTTCCTTTCTCTTCATTCTTTTCTGGCTTCCTGAAGCATAATTCCGCTTAATGATGACTGCCGAGGAGTTTTTGTATTTTGCCGGCAGCAGAGATCACGCAGTTGGCTGGCTGCTGTCAGCGACTACTGAGGGGGGCCCCCTTGAGGGGGATCCCGATAACAGTGTCATTGCACTTTACTGCATTGACTATCAAAGGGGCGCTCACACAGTTTGTCGTTGCATTTTATTCTTAACCAGTCGTTGTCTTGGGGCCCCAGGACAGCTCGGGGCCCCACGCAATTGCTTGGTTTGCCTGCCTTGTCGCGACGGGCCTGCGACAGTCCATTGCGTCTCCCGTCGACCAACACACGGCGACAAGTCGAGCCAGCCCCCCCGACACAGCCGGACAGCACATCCAGATTACAGCCGGCTCTGGCCTGGCCACCAGCAGCCACCGTGAGAAATGTAGGTGAGTCTCCAGCACAATTCGGCCCGACAGTCAAGCCGCGGCCAATCCCGATCCGACCACAAATATCCACTGGCGGCAGCTGAAAAACACCTCCAGGTGATGCGCCAGAATTCAGTTCGACACCGCCGACAGTGTCCACCAGCGGCGACTGCAAAACATCTCCAGGTGCCGCGCTGGAATTTAAAGCAAGACACTGAGCAACTCCAATGTCACCAGGTCCTGGATTAAGATGAATATCACCAGCAAGGAGAAGCGTCGTCATCAAATAAAGCAGAGCCTTTTTCTGGGGCCTTTTAGATTTATATTGTGTTGAATTCTTTGATACAAATGGTGCCAAAGCTTTTCCGTTTTGTAAAAAAACGGAATATGAGGCAAACTGTCCCAGTCCATTTAAATTGCTTGGTGACTGAAACTCGTTGCCATTTGCACGACTAATCCAACAACATTGAACCGAAGCTAAAGGAGGGCAAATATGGGGTGAGATTTCGGTCACAATTCTGCGCGCGCAAGATCACATTTTGAGCGTGCAAAAGGGCATTTCGCACGCGCGTGAACTGAGTTTTGCGGAGAAATGTTCGTCTCGCAGATAAGAAAATATTGCGAGCGAGCGAAAATCAATTTTGCATTTAAAATAAGTATTTGGATGTGCGCGGACGTTCTCTTTCGCGTGTGCAAGTTTCACTTTCTTGCTCCTTTCATACCAGCCGTGAGCGCTCTCTAAGCGCAGACGGCTCGCTTGCTCAACACAACCCAGCGTTACAATATGCCATAATTCCAGCCAATCAGAGATGAGACTGCTAAATTCTGATTGGCTGGCTTGAAAACCAATCACAAGACTCCCTGCATCACCGACTGCGGAAGAGAAGTAGTGCAGTTGAGTAAAGTTGGCAGTAAATTCACAGATTCGATTGTTGTATAACCATCAGGACAGCAGTGATGGGTGAACAAAATTTGGCAACAATACAGTGAATTACAGTAAAGTTATTGAAATGTTTCATAAAAATCATAAAAAAAAAATCACAAATGTACAATTGTATATACAACTTAAAATATATTTTCCCCAAAATAAGTGTTGTTGTATAACCATCAGGACAGCAGTGATGTGTGAACAAAATTTGGCAACAATACAGTGAATTACAGTGAAGTTATTAAATATTTTTCATAAAAATCATTAAAAAAAAATCACAAATGTACAATTGTATATACAACTTAAAATATATTTTCCCCAAAATAAGTGTTGTTGTATAACCATCAGGACAGCAGTGATGTGTGAACTGAATTTGATGACACTATAGTGTGTGACAGTGAAGTTATTGACTGTTTTCGTAGTAACGCTTTTCGGGTTTTGCACTTTTCAAACGGTCCCTTCGGATCTGTCTCGCTGCCGCCTGCGCATAGAGATCAATGTATTTTGTCCACTGTGAGGGAAAGCTCGTTTGGAGGAAAATTAGGTTGTAGCTGCTTGTCTACATTACTACGATTAAAAAGAGGTGTTATTTGTGCAGTAACAACGTTTAGCTCACGAGTTATTGACCCGGGAAGTTCGAATCTGTGAATTTACTGCCAACTTCACTCAACTGCACTACTTCTCTTCCGCAGTCGAGATGCAGGGAGTCTTGTGATTGGTTTTCAAGCCAGCCAATCAGAATTTAGCAGTCTCATCTCTGATTGGCTGGAATTATGGCATATTGTAACGCTGGGTTGTGTTGAGCAAGCGAACCGTCTGCGCTTAGAGAGCGCTCACGGCTGGTATGAAAGGAGCAAGAAAGTGAAACTTTGCACACGCAAAAGAGAACGTTCGCGCACATCCAAATACTTATTTTAAATGCAAAATTGATTTTCGTTCGCTCGCAATATTTTCTTATCTGCGAGACGAACATTTCTCCGCAAAACTCAGTTCACGCGCGTGCGAAATGCCCTTTTGCACGCTCAAAATATGATCTTGCGCGTGCAGAATTGTGACCGAAATCTCACCCCATAGGCAAATACATATGCAAAAAACAAAAATCTCTGCATAGATTTCGTCTTATGGAGGTTTAAAAAAGCCACGGAAAAATTAATCATTAAAATGAACACATTAAGAAGATAAAAATCTATTTGCTTTAATCTAGTCCTAAGAGCAGCTCCTGCCACACTGCCACTCAGGTCCGCCATTTTTCAATCCCTAGTTTTATTAATGTCATTATAATGTCAAAGTTTAATTAATGTCATTTCTTCATCCCTAGTTTTAGGCCTTTTTGTAAATGTTTCAAAGTTTAGCTCTTTTAGAGATTGTTTATTCATTTTGAGCCTGGTTTTAAACATTAACTATCTGTAATGTCATTTACTAGCCAATCAGAGAACTTTTCCCTATCCACCCCCCATGGACACACATATACACACATTTGACTTTACAACACAAACCATCATTGTTGATTATTTATTCTCGTTCTTTCTTGCTTTCTCAATATGTCATGGGTGTACACAGATAGATTTATAATCAATTTTAAAATGATGTAAAAATAAAAACAGCAATATTTACACCCTCTCATGGTGAGTGAGTTAATTAGCCATTAAAATGCAATTTATCAGTATACAGTAAAATTGTGTGTATTACGACCAGTCAGGACCCAGTGTGAGATCCACCAATCAGAGAGGTTCTCGAATCTCAATCGATTTTTTGATTGGTCTAGGCCTACTGCTTTATTATTTTACTTTCTCAAAATAACCGATTCACTTTGACAAAATATTAGCTATGGGCGATCTGCCGTTTTGTCAAAGAAGCTTTTGTTTGTAGGCTAGCTGTTGGACATTTATTGGTGTTTTTTCTGCTTTGCTGACGGTCTTTGCAGTAGAGAGAGTATTTAAGGCTTCATCTATTAATCTGTGATTCTTTTCCAATTAATTGTTTAGGGGATTTGTGGTATAGTAGCCAATTAATGAATTTCTAAGGGACTGTTCATTTTTTATTTAAGGGGCTACCGGAGGAGTTTTGAGATCTGTAGTCAAAAAAGACTTGACCCTCCCTTCGCCAGCAATACATTTTTCTATGACCCTCCAAAATGATTGTGAAAAAAGGCATGACCCGGTGGGGAGTATTACTTTTGTTTAATTCATAGAATTACTAAAAAATATTTTGCCACCTAAAATTTCAAGATTTTTTTGTGTCATGTCACATGTGTATTTCCCTCATATTAAATATAAAACGCATGTGTAGACTGATATTTTTCTAATGTCTGGACTCCTTTTTTAAAGGTGCTCTAAGCGATGTCAAGCGTTTTTTAGGCCAAAACATTTTTTGTCACAAACAGCAAACATCTCCTCACTATCCGCTAGCTGCCTGTCCCCTGAACACACTGTAAAAAACGCGGTCTCTGTAGACACCACAGGCTCCACAAACGGCAACAAAACAAACTGGGCTCACCCGCACCAAGAAACACAACAAACTGTTCCAGCCAATAACTGGCAAGAAGTATTGGAGGGTGGGGTTTGGGGGGTTAGTGCACATACACATGAAGGGGGTGTGGAGGAGAGAGAAGCATGAAGAGGGAAGTTTGAATTATGGCCGACACACGACCAAAGAGACAATGTTCCGATGAACAAATTGCAAAGAAGAGGGGCAAGGATAAGGGACGCAAAAAATACAGAATTTATAGTGGAAAAACCTTCGAAAGGTGGCGAGAACTCCGCCGGCAGAAGGGCTTCCAATCCGACATTCAGTTGCTCTGTTTTTGCTGGACAGGTAAATCCATTTTTCTTTCTAAATTGACGTTCATGTTCGCCAAACCAACACAAGGATGTAATTAGCTAGAACTATGCAGTCAGCGTTAACTTGGGTGAATACAACATATATGTTAGCGATCAGTCTCTATTGTAAATGATCAAGCAAATTCACAGCAGGGTGACAATTTGTGTGAATGATTGTTTTCACCCATGGTTTGTTATGAATTTGAAAGTTCATTTATAGGCTATTGACAACTTTGACCAAATTTGTTTACGACGCCGCCGTTGTTTATGCTCACTGGGAAACGCGAAGCTGACGTTATCTTGCTATTATTGCGTCTTTGTATGGGAGCTATAGTTATAACCTCAGGTGGCGAAACTATTTTAAGATAATGTTTCTCTTTTTCTGCATTCTGTTCTGCAATATATAAAAGCATTTATCTAACTTGGCGACATTACACATTGAATGAAGTATCAGTAAAGCTTAACTTTGTTTGTAGTGACTACTTTGACTTTCCTTTATGCCGGAAGGGAGGGGAGGAGGGAGGGTCTAGCTAGCATCCGTTTTGTTTGACAACAATTCGAACGTCAACAAGAAGTAACGTCTCCCGACTTCGCTTAGAGCACCTTTAAGGGAGTATGGATATAAACAGACGTTTCAACATATTGGTTTTAAATGCATTTTCTGAGAATTTATATTTCAAGTTTGGACTGCAAATGTCACGTCCATAACGCTGGAATTGACCAATTTGAAAGAATTTATCCTCAGCTACTTTTTTGGTGTAGGTCTACGTGTTTTATTATGTTAACTTAAAATAATACTAATAGTAATTTAAATATGTGGTAGTATTGGATCTGGATGGGAAGGATAACTTTGGAAGTTGGAGTGTGTTGCGATTCCGGCATCTCACACAGCGACACAGGTTCGTGGATCTGAGTGTGGCAATTTAGGTTTCATATCGCATATCGTTACAGCCCTACATCTTACACATCACACTGCACTGTTATGGTGGCAATTTCAATAGATTTACTCACAAACATTGTGGAAACACAATAAGCATGAAAAATAAAATATGGTAGTATCGTGCTACAGCGCTCATTCTATCAGCTGCAGTTCTAGCGCCTCAGTCCCAATACTATAAAACGACACTCGGTTTACTAACGTAACCTCGGTTCTCTCTAGAGAGGGAACGAGTGTTGTGTAAGTTTAGCTTACGCTACGGGAAAACTAAAAATTAGCAAAAAATTATCCTTAATTTTTAAACATGTAAAACGTATTTGCTGCAGCAGGCAGACATAGGTGAGATAGCTCGTGCACCTATTGGCTGCTCTGCGGCAACTGCTGCAACCTATCAGTGCGTCTTGGCATGACTCCAGTGCCAATGGGAAGCCTTCCCGCGCCGAAAGGGAAATGACTTGCGCTCTAAAAGGAGTCGCAAGCACCTTCGGGACGTAACCATGCCTTGGTTTGAGGATGACTTTAGAGTCATTAGGCCCAAATTCCCGGCACGTAGCGCTCACTGAGAGCTCGTGCATGTCGCCCACCCGTTTTACCGAGGCTAGTGCCAGCAGAAAAGCGGTTTTGAAGCTCTTGCCTGTGTGATCGTGTTTAGCACTCCCTCTGGGAGGTGAAATGGTGATAGTTGATCGCCCACACATGTAGGGCCCACAGCTCTGGGTACGGGTGCCAAATTGCGCCCTGGGCCTGGGACAACAGGTCCTTCCTCAGCTTAATCGGCCATGGAGCTGTGTTTCCCAGTTCTACCAGTTCTGGGAACCAAACTTGATTCTCCCATAGCGGGGCTACGAGGAGTATCAGGCATCTGCTCTCCCTGATTCGCTTGATTACCTGTGGTAACAAGGAGACCGGGGGAAACGCATAGAGAGGGTGCCTGGGCCAGTTTAGGGCCAGCGCATCCCTTTCTTTTGAAAAGAACATCGGGCAGTGAGCGTTGGTTTGCGACGCGAACAGGTCTACCTCTGCTCTGCCGAAAATGTCCCAGATATTTTGCACCAAAGGATGCAGAGACCACTCCCCTGGGGAAAGCTTGGCCCTGGATAGCATATCTGGACCCATGTTCAGGACGCCCGGCACATGAGCCGCTTTCAGCGAACGCAGGTTGTGCTGGCCCCATATGAGTGGGCGTCTTGCTATTGCAAGAAGGCTCCGGGAGTTGAGGCCGCCCTGGCGATTTATGTAGGACACCACTGACGTGTTGTCTGTGGTGCCCAGGTTCACGCCGGTCTGGTACCAGCCGGTTCTCATCCATGGTTTCAGAGCTGCTGCGCATGTCTGATTCACCGTGAGACGAAGCGAACCTGATGTCCATGCTCGCACTGGCACGTGCCATTTCAGCCACAACTGAAAGGGGCGCATATGTAGCAGACCCAGTTGCAACACCGTCGAGGCTGAGGCCATGAGACCCATCATCCTCTGAAACACCCTGAGGGGAAGATTCTTCCCCACAGTGAATGTCGCTGCAAAGCGCTGGATCGCTGCCACACGTTCTCGCATCAGGCGCGCCACCATGGACCTGGAGTCCAGTTTTATCCCCAGAAAGGACATTTCCTGGCTGGGGGACAGAATACTTTTGGCCCAGTTGACTCTGAGACCCAGCTGTTCCAGATGGGCCAGCAGTAAAGTCTTGTGTAACACCAGTTCCTCCTTTGACTGGGCTAAAATTAGCCAGTTGTCCAGATAGTTCAAGATTCTCACACCCCGTCGTCTGAGGGGCACGAGCGCCACGTCCATGCACTTCGTAAATGTACGAGGTGCTAAAGACAGGCCGAAGGGAAGGACGGTGTACTGATAACCCCGGCCCTCGAAGGCGAATCTCAAGAATGGCCTGTGACGGGCTGCTTTTTGGATCTGAAAATAGGCATCTTTCAGAACCACTGATATAAACCAGTCCCCCGGTCGAATTCGAGCGAGGATTTGTCTGGTTGTGATCATTTTGAACGAGCGTATCATCATCGCTTTGTTCAAACGTCTGAGATCTAGTATAGGGCGGAGCCCACTGTCCTTCTTCGGTACTAAGAAGTAGCGGCTGTAAAACCCTGACTCGCTGTTGGCCAAGGGGACGTTTTCCACTGCCCCTTTTCCCAGCAAATTCGCTCTCTCGGTGCGAAGTAGGTGTTCTACTTCCTAATTCACAGAGGTTTCGACCCGGGCTGTGAAGCGCGGCGGTCTGTGAGCGAATTGTAGCGAGTAGCCCTGTTTCACTGTTTTCAGCACCCAATTTGAGACCCCTGGGATCAATTCCCATGCTTTCGCGTGAATTGCCAGGGGTACAATGGGATCTGGGACAGACAGAAACGGGGAGATGCTGTAATACAGACACAGCTGTGTGAGCTCGCGGCGCGAGACACAGAGTATTTTCCGCAAAGTGTGTGCGCTGCAAGGCAGACACGTGATCTGCACTTGAAACACTGCCAGCTCGAGCTGGGTTCATACGCTGAGGCGTTATGAGTGTGCGTAGCACAGATACAGTCATTTTCATGGGCAGGGGTGGGCGCTGCACAGCGGGCACATTTCCTACACTTAAAACATGAACGGCGTGAGCCGGTTTGACTGATATAGACCCTGTGGTGGTGTGAGACACTACGTGGGTAGTGCTTGTGTGTAGGGGTGAACACTTGGAAGTGGGCAATTTTCCTACACTTAGCAGTCGAGCGGCATGAGCCAACTTTATTGTTTTCGACCTTGGATGAGTGTAACACACAGAGAGGGTAGTGTTTGTGTGCAGGGGTGGGCACTGAGCAGTGGGCACCTTTCCTACATTTAAAACACCTTCGGCCCGAGCCGGAATATGACCAGACATAATGCTCCTTCTGAGATTTATGTGGGTCGCCGTAAAAACGGCGTTTGTCTGCAGGGGAGCGAGTTGAAGAACTGGCTCGTAGACTGCTGAATACACTCTTTGAGTCGCCTCTGCTGAGGGGACAGATTTTGAGCGCAAGGTCCGCGTGATCCTTCCCCAGGCAGGAAATGCACAGAGCATGGCGGTCCCCATCGCTGAGAACGGCTCCGCACGAGCCGCAGAAGGAAGGAGGCATTTAGAAATGTTTTAGAAAAAACTCTTTTAGAAAGAAACGTGTGTGTTGCGGCGGCGAACACACACGGAGCAGTAAAGGATATAAGCGCCGGATAGCGCAGCAGGTACGGCGAGTGAAGGCGGCAAAATTCCAGCCGGCATCCTCAAAACTCGAGCTCATCCCGCTGAAGTGCTGTTCAACGACGCAGCTTCTACTCTCAGAGATCCAGCGATGTGAAGTCACTCGCTGAAGGAGACGAAATCATTGTGCAACCTGGGCGATGGGTATTTATAGGCTAAGGCCACACCCATATTGGCGGGTCATGATGTGGAGCGCGAGGGCTTCCCATTGGTGCTGGATTCATGCCAAGACGCACTGATAGGTTGCAGCAGAGCAGCCAATAGGCGCGCGAGCTATCTCGCCTATGTCTGCCTGCTGCAGCAAATGCGTTTTACATGTTTAAAAATTAAGGATAATTCTTTGCTTCAGGTTTCTCGTGAAAAGGAGTTTTCCCGTAGCGTAAGCTAAACTTACGCAACACGAGAGTACTCTTGTAAGAGAACTCGTCGACGTACATTCACATCACATGTTAATGCAGCGGTAGAGTTACACTCACATGACACTGCACTTATTCGCAATCACAAAAGTTAATTATTTGCTTGTGCTTTAAAGCTTTGCCGGGTAAACATGTCATTGGCGTTCTGTTCTGACATGATGTAGTTTTTCTGAGCTTGCGCGCAAACTGTCAAACAGCGCTAAACTGGATTTTTGTAGGGTTAGACTGATAGCGATGGGAGGCCGAGACTGAGAGAGCTACATGGAAAATATGCACCAAACAAGCCACTTTGAAATTTTACTGTTTTCATGAATATAAAAGTTGGGTGACCCTCCCCTTAGACTAAAAAAAGTTGGGTGACCCTCCCCTCAACAAAGAATAAAAAGACATGACCCTCCCCTATTTTCCTCCAGTGGTCCTTTCCATAAATAACGAACTAAGTTGAATTGTAATTTTGAAATACAGTGTAGATGTTCTGATTCTGAAGATAAGAAACATCACCAGTGGAGTCAAGTCAAGTCAACTTTATTTATATAGCGCTTTTAACAATATGAATTGTTTCAAAGAAGCTTTACAGTGATAAAAGGAAATTGCAGTAACACAGATTGTTTTGGCTTTACAGCAGCTCTAGGATAAAGTTATTGTCCAGCTAAAGTTAGTTTTAATTTAGCTTCGGCCGCTCATTCACACAAAACAGTGCCAAACGCAAAAACGCTGAAATAGGTTCAAAGGTGCAAACGATTATCTGTTATCTCTCCGCAAACACCGACGTCGTGCACATGCGCATCACGTGTTCAGTCTAGGTATGCGCATTTGCATATATGTGCACAGGCGTGTAATCCTTCTTTACCAATCAACCCTCAACAAACTGCCTTAAAAATGTATAATACTGAATTTTTTATCAGTATCGTAGCCATGTGGTGACTCTGTATTCTAGAAAATAATACAGAATACAGAATACATCCTCCTGTGAGATGATGTGCCTTCTGACACAGAATAAGGCAGTCGTGTATTTACAAGTCATGTTTAATCAAAGCGTTTCAATCTTCTGTTTATTCAGAGACAGCGATAGGGATTTCCTGGAATGATGTGCATTATTGTACTTCTGTGGCAGGGCATATTTATCGTGTTTGCATGAGAGCGCCCTCTGGTGTTCAGAAGGGGCAGTATTTACTACCAATCAGCAGCACTCCACTGACAAGCTGCGCATAAGATAATCGCAGCCTTCGCCAAATCGCGTGCGGTTTTATTGCGATTAATCGTGTAGCCCTTATATAAAACCATAATAAATAAAAACTTAATAATTTACAGCTGTGTACAACTATTTTCCTTGGAACAAATAAATTAATTATACAAACTCGTAGCTGTTGGTGAGAAATTTATTTTATTTATAATTGTTATGCTTAAATGAAAAAATTCTGACAGTGAGACTTGATAACCACAGGCTACTCACTCCCACTGTATAAAAAATGCCTAAACTCAAGTTAAAAACTATACGCACCTTTACAAAGAAACTGACATCATTTCATAACAAACATTAATTATATATTCCTCTACCCACCTAATAAATCTAATGCAATATAAATCACTGTATTTACTATTATACATAGGCGTCGATTTCGGGGGGGACGGGGGGACGCGTACCCACCAGATTTCGTCATGAGTCATTTTGTACCCACACTCTAAAAACTAATTCAGAGGACCTTTAGTCATTACTTAAATAAATATATTGTTGTGAAATAAAAAATCAAGTTCTGAGATGCTGTTAGACTTTTTACTTGTAATTGTTATTTTATTGAGCTGGGATGACACACAAATTATGCCTATTGATTCAATATACTATCATGACTTGTCAGAGTTTAACATTTTCAGTTAATCAAAAATTAATTTAATTTTAAGTTCTGTTAATGTAAAAAACAATTTGATGACGTGTAAACGGTCCACAGTTTCCTTGTGCATGTTTTGGCCAGAGGAGTGTGGCCACAGCTGAAACTCGCTGAAGCGTAAGTAATTTTATGCTTACACATATTCGCATTCGCTCAGGATTCTGTTGGTGATAGCCTACTGTAACCGAATACCGAAATCTGGAAGTCCTTACTCTGAAATTTGAGCAGTGTTGATAGTATACGTTAGTCTGTGTGCCGAGGTAAAGTTAGCTAGTAGCTGTAGCCTGTCACTGATTGAGTATAGCTAACGTTATACTATTTGTTCAGATACTTTGCTCAAAACAAGTCGGAGTTATGTAGGGCCCTATGAATTCCGTTTTAGTTTTCCAAATTTCGTTTTTATTGTTTACAATTGTGACAGGCGCCCGCGCATGTTACTGAGAGAGAGAGAGAGAGAGAGAGAGAGAGAGAGAGAGAGACCCTCCTCCGGCCGCGCGCGCGCATTCTCACAGTCTTCAAACTGTCTTGCTCTCCCTCCCTCCCTCGCGCATCACGTTAATCAAAATTTATATTACGATCAAAATCAATAGAGAATTGACACGATGGTAATAGGTCGGAAGTCCGAAGTTTCACGTTAAGCATTCAGAGATTTTTTTTCTCCCTGTGTTACCGCTGGGTGTGAATTGTACTAAAATAACGTTGCCTTATCTTCTCTGAAAAGCGTTCCGCACATTCAGCTGACGAACGAAACCTATCCAGTGATGAAATGTTTTCTGTGTTCAAACTTCACAGAGGCAATTTATGAGATCAATGTAGATCGGAGGAGAACAAAAAAGTGTTGGCTGATTTTTATTGACAGATTGTCACACTCTACAGCCAATGATATCGTTAACAGTGTGTGCGCGCCTGTCCAATGACAGTGTAGTGACCATACATTTCAATTGAATGTTTGATTTGAAGTGATAAGTACACAGGTTGATTTCTAAGAAAATGTATGCTTTACGTTGTATTAGAAAGGACATGGTAATACAGTTCATTTAAATGTTTTGAAAGGGAAATATATTAAAAGATGAATGTTACATGTATGTTTAAAAGAGTAATCAACTTCAAATCAAATCAAAAGGGCTCAACTTAACTCTTGCAGAGATCAACTTAATTATTAAGTTCATGTTACTTAGAAATGTGTTTTATTGTGGCCAAAAAACTGCTTCACCTAACTTAAAACATTATGTTGGATCAACTTAATTACTTGCATTCATGTTGAAAATTATTAAGTTCATGTTACTTAGAAATGCGTTTTATTGTGGCCCAAAAAAAGTTATTCACCGTACTCAAAACATCGCTTTGAATTAATGTAATTCTGCCAGTAGTCTTAACATAAAAATTCTAGTGGAAAACGTTAACATATTTTTTTTTGTTGACCCAATGTTTTATTAACTTCCGTCCATATTAATTTGAGTTTTGGTTCGATTTTTTTGACCGTTTTCAGTGGATGTGAGGAGTAATATGAGAGAGAAATGTGGTAATCATTGTCTGACCCAACAAAAAAACATTATAATATTCATTTTGTTTTATGTTCGCATTTATGAGGGAAAAAAACAATGTGTCAGTTCTCGGTTACGGACGAGAGCGCTCTGAAAGCGCCACTAAAAGACTGCTTTAAAACTTTCACAGAGACCTCAAACAGAACAGCTGCCTTTCTTTAAAGTGAATTTAGTTTTGTATTAATTATATCTTAATTTTAATCAATGTTTCATGAACCAATTGCCTGGATTTAATAAGTAAATATAGCAGAATCACGACATGGAGGCGCCGGCGAGTGAACTGGAGTTCGTCTCATAAATGAACCGAAACTCAGTGTATAATGCACATTCACATTCACAGCGTATTTAGACACATTTAGACGCATTCATAATCATTACTTTTACCGGTTCTTTCTGGCAAGCTTTATGCGTGCGGTCGTGCGCTTGAGTGCGGCTATATTACGTAAACGCAGTAATTATTGAAGTAATTAAATTAATATAAAGGGGTGATTTGTCCACGAATGACTTAAATGAACAACTAGCCTACTAGTCGACTAGAAAAAAACTTTTAGTCGGAAGCAGCCCTTATTCCACATATTTTCGAACCAGGCAACAGGACATCTGTGTTGAGCGAGCGACCCTGCGGAATGAGCGAGCGGAGCGGAATATTCAGAAATGCGCTCTCCACTCACGAGCTCTGATCGGAACAAACCCGAACCTCACTGTCTGCTGAACTTGCGCAGAAACATCAAAATATAACCAGCTTTTTAAAATGGTTTTTAAAACTTAACACTATTTTAGCACAAATTATGAGCTTATTTGCGATTTTTTTATAATTATTGACAAAATTAGAATATAGTAAAAGTATTTTTTTTTTATTTTTTTTACGTTTTGGGTGGGCCTGTTGAAAAGTGGGGCCGTGAGCTACAGGACATCGTCTTTCAAAACATAACCTGCTCGAAAGAGAGAGAGAAAAAAATATGCGTCTCTGTCCCCAGCACATTTCAAACCAAACTGACGCCCATGCTATTATACTATATAATATTATAGTAAATGTATATTTACTATATTTATTTATTACTACATAGTATTCAATATAAATATTGCACATTTCTGCCCAACCCATGGTAAATTACTACAGTACATTCATGGTAAATGTTTGATTAGGGTGAGGGTGAGGGTGATTAGGGGATTTAAAGTCTTCTAATTTCGTTCATGCCACAATGTTTCTCCTGCTTTCCTCATCAGTCCTGTTGGGAATGTTAAATAGTTAATGTTACTAGTTAAATCATAGAGTGATTTGTGGTTTGTAACAGAGAGGTTTCTGTCGAACTGAAACGCTTCCCACTGGTTGTCGCAACGCTGTTTAATATAGTGTCCGGGACCAGGAGTAAACGCAACTCTGTGCTGGGCCGTGTTGAAACAACTAGTGAAACAACTGACAACAGCGCTATTTGTTGTTACTGTCCTGACCGAGAAACCGCTTCAGATGATTCAGTGACGGAGCGGTCCAAATGAATCCGAATAGTTTTAGACCGTTATGCATGCGTGTTTAGAAAGAATCTAACCAAAAGAATGATTCATTCACGAATGAATGACTGGTATCGCTGGTTCAGTCGACATAAATTCGGGACACATATAATAACTGCTGATATATTTGCACGTAAAAAGTTTCTCAGGTCAATCGGAGCGAGTATCAAACTAAATTAGCCGCACTGCCAGGAAAAGAGGAGGAGGGATGTTGGTACCATTGGGCCGGATGGAGATGATTGGCGGGCCGCCAATTGAATAGCCCTGCTCTATGTGATGATATCTAGGTGAAAGAGGCTCTATGTGATGGGATTTATCTGACCTGGGTGACGTGAGACAGCTAGCAGACGGTCGGTTTAGTCAGTCGGTCTGCTTCCTGACCTGAGCCATAATTCATGCAAATTACCCAATTCACACAGTAATTTCACCAATTAAATTGATGTTGATCTGTGTATCATCAGCACACTGTTCTATACTCAATTAATTCTGATTAGTTATTCCAAACATTGTGAAGTCACAGCCTTTAGTTGCAGCACAAATGTTGTTTAAACCATCTGTTTTCTCTCTCTCTCTCTCTCTTTCTCTCTCTCTCTCTGTGTGTGTGTGTGTGTGTGTGTGTGTGTGTGATTTTCCTCACTAGCAGCAGCAGCAGGTGGAAGTGGTCCAACCTTTGAACGCCCTAACAGTAAGTAAATTAAATCACTGGCAGTGATATAAAAGGTACATTATGAAACTTTTGTCACTCTAACTGTCAGGGATGTGGGCAAGAGATGAAGCAGGGAAATTAAAGCTTTTATTAATAATAAAAATAAAACAAAATACAAACAAAAACTACACCGAGGGGGAAACTTGACTTGACTTGACCACAAGAGGAGTAAACAAGGGTAAACATTCTACGACGAACCAGCAGAGGACTGAAAACACAAGGAGAATAAATAGGGAGAGCAAACAAAGCAGGTAACGAGGGAGGACACAAATTTTTCATAGGCATTTTCATTCAATACTTTATGTACTGCTCAATACAGCGTCTGTTTGTACAAGAATAAAGTTCAACATAAGCCTGTACTATCAATGAAATGGGGTCTACATTTTTAAATCAGACGCTGTTCTATGGAGGCATGTTAAGGACAGGTTTTAGGCTAGTGCTGCGGGGCTCCTGGCAACTCAACTTGATTTTGGCCTCGTTGCTTGAGGTCCGAGGTTACTGACCCCATCCGGCATGCTGTTAGCCCTGGCTCGCACTGGCCCGACAGTGGAAAAGCGGCTAATGTGACTAGGCAGATGTGTCAACTTAAAGGGATACTCCACTTTAAAATGAAAATTCTGTCATCATATACTCACCCTCATGTTGTTTCAATCCTTTATGAATTTCTTTCTTCTGCTGAACAGAAATGAAGATATTTAGAAGAATATCAGTAACCAGACAGTTTCTGGTCCCATTGACTTCCATAGTATATTTTTTTCCTGATGACAGAATTTTCATTTTAAAGTTGAGTATCACTTTAAGACATTAATGTGTTCATTTTATGAAACCATATTTGTAAATCTTCTTAATTATATATGAGCAATATCACACGAGTAGATGTTCGATATCGCTCTACATCAGCACGGCTGTGATTCAATCATATAGGCACAAGTCCATAGGCCAAGTTTCAGAAGTAATCACAGCGTGCTGATATACAGTCATATCGCACGGCTACTAGTGTGATGTTGTGTTTATACCAAAGTTCAATGGTGCAAGTGTGTAAATAAATAACAAACAACAATGTAGTGTCTTTAAAAACCCTCTTTTGTGCAGAACTACTTCCTTCTGCCACAGATTCACAGTTGAGCCTGAGCCTCCGTTACTAATGCTAAAACGTCACTTTAAAACTAGTAAAGGCAGCGTTGAGTTGCTTCATTAAAGATTATTGTATTATGTAGAGTATGATGAGAGAAAGATCGACTAAACGAGTGAATTACTTACATCTAGCTGATATTCTTCAGGTCAATCATATATTCATAATCACAAAATGACATTTCGGAATATAAAAAAGATTGACCCTTCAGTTTTGACTGCTGCAATTACTGATCTTCCATTCAGTGACCATCTCACTTCTCCTGACAATTTGGTCTCCTTTAATAACTTTGAACTACAGCAGCTCCTTGACACTCTTGCACCTCTTAAAACTCTGTATCCTTCACTCATTCTGCACCCTGGTTTACTCCTGAACTTCGCCAGCTCAAAACTAGAGGCAGGCGTTTGGAACGCCTTTATAAACGAACTGGTCTTATGATACATAGAGAGCTGCATAGTGAACATGTTCATCTTAATAAAGATGCTCTTTATGCTGCCAAAAATGTTTTAAATTCACATTTAATTGAGTCTGGAGATGGTAATACTGAAGCACTGTATTCAACTGTAAATCGCATTCTGAAACCTCCTGACACACTTCCCGCACACCTGTACTGCACTGCTCAATGTGATAAATTTATGTCTTTCTTCAATGACAAAATAACTACCATCCACCAACAATTGGCCTCTTTGGCTACCCTTTACAGTAGTTCGTCACACAATGTCTCAATTAATTTGCCCCTCTTCTTCCTTTCTTCTTTCAACTTGCCATCCGAAGAAGAAATTTCTCAATTAATTTTCAAATCTAATTCTTCCACGTTTACTTGATCCTATACCAACTCATTTGGTAAAGGCCTGTTTTCCTTCTCTATCTTCTCTTATAACTCGTATTATTCACACTTCTCTTAGCTCCGGCATTGTTCCATCATCCTTTAAAATAGCTGGCATAAACCCAGTTCTTAAGAAACTTGGCGCAGACCCAAACAATTTAGATAATTTCCGTCCCATCGCAAATCTTCCATTTTATTTCAAAAATTCTTGAAAAAGCAGTGGCAGCACAGGTTCATGCTCATCTTCTTAATAATAATAACTTGTATGAGTGTTTTCAGTCAGGGTTTCGTTCTGAGCATAGCACAGAAACTGCCCTAGTGAGAGTAAAGCCTGGTTTATACTCGACGCATCCGCACGAGCGCGAAGGTGCGCGCGGCAAAAATGACGTCACTGCGGTGTGGGCGGTCGTGCGCGTTGGGTTCGCAAGACCCAATTTCGGCTGGCGGGGTGCGCGACATTTTTTGTAACAACGCGCGCGGCGCCGCATCCGAAGATGAACGACTTCGAGCCGAATCTGCCACCTCTATGTAAATCCCTTCTCCTTGAAAAGTATATAAACTACAACGTAAAGTCCCTAGTTAGACTTGATGACTGCAGCTACCGACAGCTCGTGTTTTCAATAAAGAATCCTGCTGAAGATACAATCAAGTCTCCTGGTCTTCGCTTCTGAGTTTCCTACAGTTTTTATATACCATTATCAGCATGCTGAAGTAGGATTCTCTCGTTGTCTCTGAGAATATGCGACAAAAGCTCGTCAGTTTCACTTTCTGTATTGTGAATAATTGACTGGGGTTCACCGGCATAACTCTACCCAAAGTTTACACATTGCTTATGTGATATACACTGACTCGTCTTTATGGTATGAAACCATA
This sequence comes from Rutilus rutilus, assembly GCF_951802725.1. NCBI lineage: Eukaryota > Metazoa > Chordata > Actinopteri > Cypriniformes > Leuciscidae > Rutilus > Rutilus rutilus. Next base: position 3,672,951 of record NC_140222.1, on the reverse strand, counting down.
GACTATTAAAAAATATGGACATAATGTCCATGACATCACCCAAAGGTTCTACAGAGCATTTTTGAAGCCCAAAGTGGGCGGAGCCGGCCGTCGCTATCTTGGCAGCGTCACTCCCGGATAAAAAAATGTGCAGCGAGGCGGATTAGCTGAGGTGATGTGGCGCTAACGCCAGCAGACAAACGCCTAGTAGTGACATCGGCAGCAATCCACCTGTCACTCAAGTGGCCACGCCCTTAATTATGCACAACTTTAAGCCTTAATAGAATTTAAACGGAAGAGTTATAAAAAATTTCACCCCCCTCACAGTCGTCATGAAGGGCAAAATTAGCTACATATAGACCAAAACCACTTTTTGCACCAGACTGTGAACAAATTTTTTTCTGCTGAGATTGACTCTCTTTTGCAACCTGTCTCTAGTGGCCAGTCGATGAACTGCAGTTTAAGTCATTTCCGTGTTGGTTTCAAGAGAGTGACAGGAAGGTTGCTGCTTGTTTAAAACGGAAAAATTTCCAATATTGCGACGTGACATTTTTCTTTATAACCAATTGCCAGATGATGGACAACGCTTCACATTTCCCGTGATTAAAAAAATTAAGCAAATATTAAATAAATGAGTAGATAAAGTGAAAGTGAAAGAAGTAAATTAATGACCAGGTAAATTAATAAAAGAAGTGCCAGAGTATAGCCATGAACATGGAGGTGGCTTGGATAAAAACAATGAGTTTAGGTTCCTATCAGTTCCTAGCTCTGCGTTACCCTCACCGACATGCCAGAAATTCATCCGACCATCCCACGAGTCAGAATTCGGCTCAAAATCGAATGAATATTGCACAGTGTATGCCCAAACTTAGCCATTTTGTCTGCCGTTTCATTTCCTTGTTTTCCAGCATATGCTGGTACCCATAAAAACTGTACTACATTTCAATGTTTACAGTATCTGCACCCAAGCCCTGTCCTACTAAACATATCATTAGGTTAAGTACCTTATTACACTTCTTTTCAATAAATTCTATAAGTATTTTCCAAGTCAGTTTATAATCCATCCATAAACCATAAATATTTGAATTTCATCACTCTTTCCAGTGTATGTTTATACATATGCAACTGTACATCTGGTCCTATCTTCTTCCGGGTGAAAATCTGGCAACAAGATTCAGACATGGAAAATTCTAAACCCGATTCTAATGACCATCTTTCAACATTTTCTACTGCTTTTTGAATTTTTTGAACAATGAAAGAAATATTTCTTCCCCTTTTCCACAATACTCTATCATCAGCTTATAGTGCTTTATTAATATCTTGATTAATTTCTTCAAAAATATAATTAATCATGATATTAAATAAAATAGGACTAATAATGCTCTAATAAAAAGGGGTACCATTTTCCACATTGACCATATTTGATAAATTATTTCCTACTCTCACTTAGACCGACCAAACATAAAACTTAGTACCCAATCATAAAATCTTTCCCCAATTCCACTTTTCTCTAACTTAAATAAAAATCCTTCCTTCCACATCATTTCATAAGCCTTTTCAAAGTCAAAATACACTGCTATCAAGCTTCTTTTCTCAAGAGCGGCTGCACGAGCTCTGATGACGACAGCTGTTTCACGATTGGCTGGATTCACCGCATGACAATGATCATGTTTGTTTTGTTTTTATTCTCAAATCTTCAGTTCCACTAATGCTGCCAAATCTGTTTTTTTTATAAAAGTAATATCTCTTCTCATGTAGTCACAATATTATATATTGTGTCATGTTTATCCAAATAAAACTGTATCCAATAAAAGAAACGTAGACCTCACTTCATTGATAATATCACTATGAACTTTATTCTTGTACAATCAGACGTTGTATTAAGCAGTACATAAAGTACTGAATGAAAATTACTCTGAAAAGTCTGTGTATTTGACAAATATTGCATAAATTTAATTTCAGCTGTGGTAAAGTATGCAAACACAGTGCGAACATCACTACGGGAACCAGAAAGTGTCTGACTTCACATCTCCGTTTGCAGCTCCTCCCCGCCTGCACGCGTCATCTCTCGCCAATCGGTTACATCCAGCCACAGCCGATGTCCAACACACCTCAAGACACGTAAACAGGGGAAGAACATAGTAGGATCACATGAGGGCAAGGGAATCACACGACATAACCAGGAAACATGACTGGATGTGTGTCTGTCAAGTTATCGGCAGCTTGATCGCTAATCATAGCCCTGGCATTAGCAGCCCAATAATAATGACCACCCAACTCTTTTGGCTTCTGTAAATGGTCCTTAGAAATTCTATGGGCTTTATAGCCCCAAATAAATGGCAAAATGTCAATCTAATTGTTTAAAAAAAGAATGTGGCAAAATATATAGGCAAGTTCTGAAAACCATAAACAAAGCGAGGCAGAGAGACCATTTTAATAGCATTGACCCAACCAATTAAAGATAACAGAAGAACTCTCCATTTATCAAACGATATACTACACACGCCAAGCTAAACACTGCCAGATCTGGCCCAAGAACTCTCTTTCCTCTCCTTCCTTTTTTTTTTTTAACCAGACCAAACTCAGCCAGGACCAAAAGACCAGTTCATGCGGAAAGAACCCGGAAACCATGGGCCGCATCCAAATCCAGGTTATAAAATTTGATAAAAGTATGCAGAGAGGACCAACCTGCAGCCACACAAATATCCTCCAAAGGAACTCCTCTAAAAAAGCCTGGGAAGACACAATACTCCTGGTAGAGTGAGTTCTAACGCCCAGAGGTGAAGGAAGCTTCCGGTGTTTGGTGTTTTAAGCCCCCAACGGCGCCTTCCAGGCAGTGAGGAGATGGGTAGGTTTAAGGTTGAGGGTAGGGTTAGCTGCCTCTAAGGAGCCATTGGGGGCTTAAAACACCATCGAGCGAAGCTTCCGCACCTCATAAGCCAAAGAAATTGCGTCTCTCACCCAGTGAGAGATCCTGTGCTTAGAGGTGGCGAGCCCTCTGCGGCCGGCCCCAAAGCATTCAAACAACTGAGACGACTTGTGCCACTGGCCAGTGCGGTCCACATAGACCTTTAAAGCACAAACAGGGCAAAGAAAATTAAATATCTCTTCCTCTGCGGAAGGAGGAGGACGAAACAAAGCTTTGGGGACATAACCAGGCCTGGGTCACAGAAACACCTTCACAAGACCCAGGGCAAACTGCATGCAGGGCCCACTCACAGAAAGAGCCTGCATAAGTGGCGCTCCAGCACTTCTAAACTGGCCATCCCATACACAAAATAAATATATTTGAAATATAATTTCTAAATATATTTTTGGAATATATGCAAATATTTGATATTGGCCCAATAAATATATTTTAGTTAAATATATGTAAATATATGTTCATATATGTTTTAACTTTTGCAAATTGTTTCATTTGAAATTTAAAAAGTTAACATTTTCACAAACAAACAACACATTTTCAGTTTATTTCTTTAGATAGACCACTTCAGCTGTGGATGTGGGTATGGGAGAACAGTGCTCTACCACTTCCCCCGCCCATGTTTTTCCTACTGGTCGGGGATCGAACCGGCAACCCTTCAGTTACAAGCCCGAAGCCCTAACCAGTAGGCCACGGCTGCCCCTTTACTGACTTAATTGGCCTAAAATGACAATTTTATGTAGAAAATAACACACAGAATGCAGAGTTTTTTCCCTTATTTTTACAGAATTGAATACAGTTATTTAATAGTGTGTGTATGCAGTGTTAGACACTGAGTTCTATCTATTGTTTAAGTGCACTTCACTGTTGGAATGTCACTGCTATACTTGCATCATAAATATTGTGCATATTTTCAATATTTAAATGACTTCAGGAAAGATGTCAATAAAACAACAATAAATCTAATAATTGCACTTAGTGTTAGGTACCTGCCACCTAATATGGCCTAATAGTCCTAGGAAAGCAACTATCTGTCATTTTACATTGCAGTCATTTAAATGTAAGTACAGTATTTATTATAGCTGTGTGTCATAATACAGTAGTGAAATATGGTAGCCTACTGTTGTGTATAGGGGAAAAGGTAGAGGAATTACTATGATCAAAATATATTTTATATATGTGTGTCATATTTTCGACCCTTCTTTAGCAAGCTAAACATTTTATGACCATATATTTTGTCACATATTTTACATTACATGTTATAAATGTAAATATATTTCACACTTAACATCATATATTTTTGTTATATTTCAGAATATATTTCAAAATGATAAATATAAGTGAACAACGTCAATGAATTTGGAATACATGCCACATATATTTTTGACACTTGAAAATATATTTCAATATATTTCTTTTGTGTATGGGATGGCTCGACCGATGGCTTGAACGGTGGCTTTAGTAATGTGCAGGGTCAAGTCTGTTGAACTTCACAGCTCCTTGAGTATTGCAGGGTCAGGTCCAGACTCATCCATTTTGTGGAGAAGTTTGGCCTGATAGACTTGTAAAACCGCCATCGTGTGAAGCGCGTAGATAGCCTGTCCGTCAGTGGCAAACGCCTTTAAAGTGAGAACTGACATGGTCCTGCAGGGCTTTAAGGGATGACTGGCCTTCATCCTCCAGCCCAGAGCCGTTAGCAGGCATATGTGCGCAGCGACCGCTTCCGGCAGCGACCGTAGACTAGGGGTGGACTCTTCATTAAACTTTGCAACATACATTTATCATTCAGTTTGGGGATTTAGAATTTTATTTGATTAAGTGGAATTTATACTTAATGTTTATACAGATGTATTATACACACATATATTACATAAATATGCACAACTTGAGTTTCGTCTGTGTTTGAGGATGTTGTAGGGTGTTCTGAATGAATGCATTTTGTTAAGTGAAGTGAACTTCAACAGATATCCCGTGCTTGGGAGCGGTGGACACTGCGTAGGGACTCTGTCAATAGGGATCCAGCTGAGTTAATGGAGCTCTCTTCTAACAAGCTCATGATCTGAATCAGTTGTGTTAGATCAGAGAGACATACAAACTGTGCAGAGCGGGGAGGCACGAGCACTGGAATTGGGATCATCTGTTCTAGATGATACCCATGTTTAGGATCAGTTGTGGATCAGCTTTTTTCCACATATATACTGGCCCTTATAATCATAACTGCTTGGTCTATTTCGGGAAATCTGTTTTTGTGTATGCAATTTTATTGTTTTTCGATTAGTGCAATTAAACAGGCTTTTTTTTTTTTTTTTAACACATTTGTCATGGTTATACTTCCGTAAGACACACAGGAGTGTTACATCTGTGCTTGTTTGCTCTTCTGTGCTGAATATTTAGTCCTGAATTCATGACCTGAAATTTGCCACTCAAATAGAAATTCTTTGAATCTCACAATACACTGCCTGGCAAACAAACAAACAAACAAACAAACAAACAAACAAACAAACAAACAAACAAACAAACAAACAAACAAACAAACAAACAAACAAACAATAAATAAATAAATAAAGACCCTATTTGGATGCTTAAGAGTTTATGATTGTATCATTATTCCAGTGATTATTGTTTCTAGCATGTTAAATGTTTGGCATCAGAATGTTGGCTTATTTTATGCCACAAAAATCTATAAAAAAAAAATGTTGATTACTCTCAAGTTTTAAATAAATTAACATATTTTATAGATGTTCTTAAAGCTTCTGAAAGGGTTACTTGATATTTTAACATTATTACATCTTGTGTGAAATATTAAACCAGACTACTGACATATTTTCATAGCGCCAGTATGTTAATTCTGTCTTTACTCTTGTAGAATTTCTAATATTGAATTCTACAGGGAAAATTGTGCAGTGCTTTTTATTGCATTTTGTGTGTCTGTGCTCTTTTACAGTGAGGATTGTTCTGCTAGGAAAGAATGTATCAGAAAACCGCCAAGTGGGAAACATTATACTGGGAACAGAAGCGTTTCACAGTGAAGCTTCATCATCTTATTTACAGCAGCACAGTGTGAGAGTTAGTGGAGCGGTGGAGAAGAGAAACCTCACAGTCATCAACACTGCTCACCTACTCCAGCCACATCTCACACAGTATCAGATCACACAGAGAGTGAGAGAGTGTGTGTCTCTGTCTGCTCCAGGACCTCATGTGATCTTACTCGTACTGCAGTTTAAGGACTTCAGTGAGGAGGACCTGAGAAGAGTGAGAACTGTGCTGAAACTCTTCAGTGAGAAGGCCATTAAACACACTATAGTGCTGACCACTGATGAAGAGCCACGCACATTCATGATTTACAAGACTGTAAATAATGCTATTCATAATTTAATAAAGGAGTGTGGAGGAAGACATCTTCAGTTTGAAACAAGAAACCCAGGATGGCGCTCTGAGATGATCAGACGGACAGAGCAGATACTCCAGGAAGAACATGAAGAATTTCTCGTCTGTGACATGTATGAGGCTGGAGGTGATGGAACATCAGTGGATGGAGATCAGAGCAGATCTGGAGGTTCAGTTCGAGGAGACGACAAGGAGAAGGAGGATTTTGATCAAGAAGAGGATGGAAAACTCAACGAGAACAAAAAAACAGCAAGTGATGGAGGAGGTTTGTCAAAGTCTTTTTTTTCTGGATAATACCTCTAATGACCTCATAAACAACTATTTTATCCTTTAACTCCTTCTCTGCCATTGACAGATTTTCTGGCTTTCCATGTTTTCATTGTTATAGGGTAGGTTGCACTTTTAAGCATCTTATAAAATAGTACAGAATCTTCTGATCAAATCACAGGAGAAGCAGCAGAAATAAGCATTAGAATCTTTGCTTATGCACATTGTAGTCTTTGACAAAACGTGATTTTCTCAGCTTTTTTTCATGAAACGTACACACATTTGAGTGTTGATAAAAAAAAATAATGCATGAATCTGGAATATTACTTTTTTGATGTTTAAAAGTAGAGGCCCTTTTCTTATTTCTTTATGTACAGATATTCATACAACTAAATATTCGGTGGGATATCAAAGTATCAAAAATGGTGGCACTGGATGGCAACTTTAAAAAAAAAACACTGGCAGGCAAAGAGTTCATTGTTGCAGTGTAGTAGATACAGAAAATGACTGAGAAAAATCTGTATTACTACTGCGTGTCTATGGCTATTCTTTTTACTAATCTGTTTTGTTTTAGGTTGAAAAAAAAAAAATTTCAATTAATTTGCCCCTAAATAATTTTATAGCGCATCACCCCATAACCGTTTCAAAAACAATTTGTTTAAGATGAAGTACTTCTTTTCTCATTGTTCACTATACTTCTGGGCCACGAGAAATATTAAGAAAATAAATTAAGACAGTTATATACCATAAGCACATTGACGTAGAGTCATTTTCTTGTCGACAGAACCAGACATCGTTTTGTATTTGAATTTTCCGTTCAGAAGAACTTTTTCTTTCTCCATTTCTGTTTGCTGCTGCATCCTGTACTGTCTTTGGCTGCGTCTTCATTTCTCCAACTACGTTCTAGGCCACGAGACAGAAAATGTGCACTGCATTAATCGTGCATTAATAAAATTAGTGCAGTTAAAATGAATTTGCGTTAATGCGTTATTAACACATTAACACAGTTGCACGGGGTAAAGGGAGAAATAGACAATTTTTCTTGGGACCGCATGTTTTGCTATCTAAGTGTGCCTTGGCTACATTGCCGACCGGCCTAATGCTAGAAATGCATGCTATGTGCTCATGAACAACAGATACTGTATAACATTGCAAGCTGATGGAGAGAGGAACCCAGCAAACACCTGAGCAGGTATCATTATTAAGTAATTTGATAATGATTACATAACTCTTATACTCTTATTTGATAAATGAAAAGCCATTAGGAGTGATAATGAATGACAGTGTGCTCTGATGCTCCATAAACAAGTTAGCATAGCTAATGAAACATTACCCTTGAAATATTTTTTTTCCAGCTAACATGTAATCCCATTGAATGTGAATGCTTATTTTACTTTAACATTCCCATGCATAGCTTAGACAGCGTATCACAATATACAAACATACATTTTCTGCTCCAGCTTATGCTTAGTAAATCGCTCCACAAGACTATAAACATGACGCTAGTTTAACTTTATTGATTGTTCTTTTAGCATGACTCGAATACACAAGCATCTGAATCAACCATACACATTAGCATAGCTAATGAAAACTTGGAAATAAAAGGATGCATCATTGAAGTTATACCGCTAAATATGGTAAATGCAGTTTGAATCGCAAATCCTTATATCACTTTAACTGTTTTCATATCCATAATAACTGTGTATATGGTGGATGCGCTAGGTGTGATGCATTCACTAGACTTACTACAAGAAGCTATTTCCTTTCTGGTCCCTCCTGAGGGATAGTAGTTAGCGTTTGCACAAGTGTGTTCAGCTCTCGAGGGAGTTTAAGGCCTTCATAGCGATGCATTTGTGTCTGTTCTCATATGATTCTTTTCAGAATGATAGAATCTGAAACTTTAACTAGTGTGCTTGACTCTCGAGGGGGTTAAATGCACACTTGTTTGCAATGTGAAAAAAAATCACAAAAGAGTTGCTGTACTAAGGCCTCCGCTTTGCAGGGCTTCGAGGGGCCAGTTAGTCTAAGTTGCTAGCTGTCTAACAGAAGTTCTGAGTGTTAGGCTCTCTGTAAGCCTCCTTAGATGCTGGCCTGAATAAGAGAATGTAGTTAGGCCTCCTCTCTTTTAGAGTCATCCTGCTGAGGCCACCATTCTTCAGAAGCTCTGGTTTTTGTGACCCCTTATTTACTTATATTACTTATTTATTCACACGTCTGTGGCGCGTCAGATAGGCGCCTAGTCTATTTTTGACAGACGCCTCATCCAAAAGCCAGTGTGCTCCTCCTGCTCACAGGCACTGTATGTGAAATATAGATACAAGATAATTTAGGATGTATTTTAAAAGACTAAAGCACACAAATCTCTTATCCTTATCGTTCATAATGGAACTTTTAAGTGTATTACCTCTGTCTGTAGGCTACAGCACAATAAAATAGGACATAGCAATAAACACAACAATAAACACAATCAAACAGGGCAACACATAACAATTTAGCCAACTTAACCATGGTAGAACCCCAAAAATCAAGAAAAACGTGCAAATCATGTGATCTCATGCATCCAGTTGGTTCGCTTCTGAAATGCTCCTGGTGTGAGTTGGAACCACGTGGAGGACAGAACAAAACCTCATCAGAGCCATAATGCGCCGCAGATGTGTGGAGTGTAAATAAGGGGTCAGGGGTAGTGTCTTTTATCGCGATGCTGGTGTGCACCTTAAAGCCTAGTTCACACTACGTGATTTTAAAACATCGGGCTGAACTGTGCGGTTCACACTACATGACTTGCTCTCTGTGAAATCAGGAGTGTTCAAGTTGTTGAGCTGTTCACACCACACGACACAACGTGATTGATCCGCAACAGGAGGTAACGCACTACACGAGTTGACAACAACTCTGTCACCCAACGATTCTATCTTGTCTACAAAGCAGGTTTAAATATTGCCCTATTGAAGTCAACAGGGTGCAAATTTTAAAAAGAGGATAACACAGTGTAGGCAACACCGATTTTTGTCGTTGTTCTCTGTATTGACAGCACTCCAAATGTACAAAAAAATGAGCTCAATGTTAAAATTGACCGGAGTTCTCCTTTAAACTTTAACTGAATATCCTCTTACTACACAATAATATATATCACAATAAACAGAATTACAGTAAAAATATTTAGTTTACATTTCAACCTATAACATTTAGATAATGTAAAAATAACAATTTGCTCACCTGGCTGTTTGAGAGCGTTTGTAATTTCCGTCCACCTTTTCTTCTTCCGTGTTTCTTTGAAAACCGCGTATTTACCCACGTATTTACCCACGTATTTACCCGGTGACCTCAACCCATGCCTTGCTCTGATTGGCTGTAGCTCATGACATCAGTGAGGTTGAGTCGTGAGACAGCTCTGGATATCTAGCATGCTAGATATTTTTCTGGGCTCGGCGACGCGTCTGCGAGGCGTCTGCGAGCGTCTTTGATGCGTTGTTGGCTCTTTCATACTAACAGATTGGCGAACGTTCATCGCCCGCTAATCCCCCACGATTTGCACGCGATAACACCCTGACCTGTCGGCGAGCTCAACGATTTGCAAATCGGGCTTAAATCGGGCTTAAAATCATGTAGTGTGAACTAGGCTTAAGCTGCGGTCACACTAGACTTTGAGCATGCAAAAAAATTTCAGACACTGCAATGGTCATGATATGACATCACTATGAAGCGTCTTTTTTATAAACATGAATTCAACATAACAAATAGTAATGCACTCAAAAAAACTCAAAAATATCAAATCTACTCAATTTTACTGCAGAAAATATCACTCTTTTTATTCAGCCAAGAGGTCACGATGTATCGTATCAATCTTCTACTGGTCAATTCACAGCTCAGAGTTAACCAAGCTTGAACTTTGGAATTTTTCACATGAGCTTGCGTTTCTGGTCTGACGCATTTGTATGCGTTTGAATGGAAGTCATTGGAATGAAAAGTGCAGTGTGACCACGCCTTTAGGATGGGGACTCCTTTGAGTCTTTGGCTAATTTAAGCCATTTAGGCACTCATCCCTTCAGCATGAGTATTCTGTTCCCCATAGCACCCCCTAGGTTACACACCTTGAGTTCCCTTTAGAAAGCATGTAACCATGGCTCCCTGAGTAGAGGAATGAAACACTGTGTCCCTTTGCCATGCTTCAGGTATTCCTGCACACATCTCCTTCTGACAAGAAGTGGATGACGTATTGCACAGGTGCCCTTTTTATACACAAATGCACCAGTAGTTACGTCATAGGCTGCCGTCCACCAATATCAAGTTCATTGTCGTGTTCAGAAACAGGTCACGCCAGAGGCATTTCCCATAGTGCCCTCTAGGGGATGCACAGTCTCATTCTTCTTCTCAGGAAACCATGGTTACATGCGTAACCTGAGACATTTTTTCATAATGTGACAAAATCAGAAATTAGTCGTTTTCTGAGCTTGTTTCATTAAAAGCTGTTTTTGGACTAACAAGGAAGTTGAGTTCTGAAACTTACAGGATATTTTTATAGTACAATGACCTCTTATATGTCAAAAGATCAAGGAAAACTTGATTTTTCAATTCATGAAGCATATATTTTGTACCAATGCTAATCTGATTCTATGGTCTCTAAATTTTGTTTCAGTGACTATTTCTGGAAAAACAAAGCTGAACATTGTGCTGTGTGGAAACAATACAACACTCAAGACCTCAGTGTCTAAAATGTTTAGAGGAACAATAAATAAAAAAGTGAATAAACTTTTTCATCAGAAGAAGAGCAATGTGTGTGTGAAGATAGAGGAGAAGATTAATGGACGGCAGATTACTGTAATAGAGCTTCCAGATCTCACTCGGCTCTCAGAGGAGGAAGTGATGCGGGAGACTCTCCGCTGTGTGTCTCTCTGTGATCCTGGAGTTCATGTGTTCATCCTCGTTACTCCTGTCGGTTCACTGACTAATGAAGACAAAGCAGAAATGGAGAAGATTAAAAGATTATTTTACTCTAATGAGCACTTCATGGTGCTTTTCACTACTGATCTCACTGTTGACCAAAGTGTGTCAGATTTAGTAACATCCACAGAATCTCAGAGCATCGTGAGTCTCTATGGGAATGGGTACAGTGTGATGGGCTTAAAGGACCAAAAAAACTCTGGACAGATCTCAGACCTGCTAGATTGTGTAGAGAGAATGAAGACTGAACCCTATTCACTTCAGATGTATATGAGAGCTCAAGAGAGAAGAATCAGAGATGAACTAGAGGAGAAACTGAGTGTGAGAGATAAAGAAATCAAAGAGTTACAGGAGAAAATCAAGACACTGGGTGAGTTAATTTATTTATTTTTCTAAATAAAGCATATTTGTGAGAATACAGTAATAGCATTCAGGTTTTTTGTATTTACTGTATTGAGTGTGGTAAATTGATGTGAACCGATGATTCAGTGACTTATTTATAGATTCTTGCTTCATTCCTGAATGAATCAGCCATTTGAAATCAATTGGTTGAATTGAACGACTGAATGAGTCATCCATTAAGACATGCTGCCATCTACTGAAGGTTTTAGTTTTTTTTTTTTTTTAAGTATATAGTTTTTTTTTCACTTTTACTTTCTAATAAAAATAATTTATTATTTTAATATTCATTTGTAAACCCATTAATACACATTTAAAACCCACTATTTTTAAGCATTATTTATGCAATTCTAATTGCAGTGTAAATGCAATGCAAACAGTCTGTACATATACCTAAATGCAACTTCTGAAATAAATGTTATGGCCACATTGTAGCCTTAAAAGGTCTGTTTATTACGTTTCTTTCTATAACACAATAATGACTTTAAATGATCTTTTTGGGGTTATTTCTCAGCCAAAAGTGATGTGCAACTAATTTGTGATAAATTAAATTAATTAATCGGCACTCGTTAATTAGATAAAAAAGTTGCACTGGCTTGACAACCCAAATTTTGATATAATATATCAACAGCTGATATTATGATATGATTATGATAAATAATGCATTGGGGTCACAATTTGTCTTTCAAAACAAAGTAAAAAAAAAAAAGATTGAAACCACAGAAAATTTGGTCTAAATCAAAATATTACAAAAAAATTAAATAGTATTTCTAAAGTTATTTTATTCAATATTTGTATTGGTTATATGATCATATATTATTATAAAGTAGCATATAATGAGCTTATAAAGAATCAAGCCTATTACACAGCTCTCAGGAATTCTTGATTCCATTTGTCAAATGTTTATGAATAATGGCTGCTCATAAGTCATAACTCAGCTAGTTTCCTGTATACAGCAGAGGTGCTGCTCTCACATCTCTCCTATCACTCTGTGATCTTGGTAATTTCTCACATGAACAACCGGTTTGCAGAACCTTTAAGCTAACGCACAAGAAAGCTGATAAAATAATTTAAACTCGGATCAATATTTAATGTACATTTTGTTTTTTAATTGGTAAGGAGCTCTTTAATAATCTGTGATCAGGATCCCAACATGAAATGGAGGTTGAGTTTACCATGCTGTTAAGAACAAGCGGGTAATCCATCGACCGGAAGTTGAAGCCGGCCGTGTGCCGCCATCTCGGAGCATAACTTCACTTGCGTTAGCATTCCATTGACTCCCATTCATTTTGCCGTCACTGACAGCAAATAACTTTACATCTGAGGTGTTTAAAGACTCCATTTGTCCATTATTTATTTCTAAAGAAACACGACAATGTATAAAGGGCTCCATTACCTTCTATGTTACATTATGGCCCCGTAGATGCAGTTTTTGTAAAAATAGGCTAACGACTACGTCATAACCACGCGACTCTCTGTCGCACAGTAGAGAAATTACCGCACAGACAGGAGGAGAAGCTCGCATTAACTTAATATGGCGTACTGGCGTTACATTTTAAAATAAATACTACACAAAATAATTAATCAGAATACTTACTCCTGCTCACTCACGCCAAAGAACTCTTTGCTCAAGCTCGCCGTCTCTGCAAGATTAACGTTGGCAGTTTGCACGCACTGCTACTAGAAGATTTACATCTGTCAGACAGGTTGCTCACGTCATCAAGCTTAGTTTGAGTCGGTTTGAGTCTGCGCATGAGATGAGATGGCTCTGTCCACTTCTTATACTGTCTATGGTTAAGAATAGTTTTAAACATAAAATAAAAATAACAATACTCGTAACAAATATTAGGGATCATATGAAAAAGATCCCTGGAGTCCCCACTCTCACTCCCAAGGCTTCAAAACACTAGGGGTGTAACGGTTGAAATTACTCACACTTCAATTTATATCAAGGTTTTAGGGTCATGGTTTTGTATGTGCTATGTTCAAGGAAAAAAGTACTAATGTCAAATAAAAATAAATAAAATAAGAACAAATAATCAAACTAAAAGCAACAGCACAAATAAATAAACCGAGCAAAGATAAAAATTTCAGGTATCGAACAGTAGTTCCCTTTCGAAGGGAACTCGACACTATGTCATAGACGCTTTGGGGAACGCCTCAGGCATGACAGGTGTCTGAAATCAAATATCAACTCACGGCAATCATGTTGACCGGCGACAGCCTGTGAATCATCAGCTTGATTGATTAACGCGCGACCTAGATGTATAAAAGGGAGCCTTGAAAACATGACAACATTTTTTCGTCTTCAGGGACTGTTTGTCTGTTTAAAAGAATATCGCTTGTAAGCGGTCCCACGCATTGTGACTATCAGGTTACAGGCCTCATCTGGCCCTCCTGATCATGGGTTCCCACATGCTGTGGTTGCCAGGTTACAGGCCTCACCGGCCTTTCTGGATATGAACTCCTACATGCTGTGGTTGTCAGGTCACAGGCCTCAGCTGCCTTCCTGAGGATGAGCTCCCACTTACTCCCACTTACTCTGTACCTTCTTAAATCCATGCTTATGGTAAGTCACTCAACTGAACGTCTTGTGTACCTTCTATAAATCCATTTTTTATAGTAAGGGTCATGCGCTGTACGCTTCGGTCCCTTCCTATGTGGCTCAGACCCCGGTCTTTCACCTCGGGTCCCACTCTAGATGCATCCTGTTATCGAAGTATGCTACGACAGACGCCTTTCTCTAGCTAACTTCCACGTTCTGTGGTTATCAGGTCAGAGGCCTTACCAGGCCTTCCTGAATATGAGCTCCCACACACTGTGGGTATCGGGTCAGAGGCCTTAATAGGCCTTCCTGGGTATAAGCTCCCACATACTGTGGTTATCAGGTCAGAGGCCTCACTAGGCCTTCCTGAATATGAGCTCCCACATACAGTGGATATTAGGTTATAGGCCTCACCAGGCCTTCCTGAATAAGAGCTCCCACATTCTGTGGTTATCAGGTCAGAGGCCTTACCAGGTCAGAGGCCTTACCAGGTCAGAGGCCTTACCAGGCCTTCCTGAATATGAGCTCCCACATACAGTGGTTATTAGTGTCACGACCGCACAGAGAGAAAAGAGCACGGGATCCAAATGCAGTGTGGTGAGGCTTTATTTCAGGGCAATCCAAAAATCAAGGTCCAAACATAGGCAGGGGTCGAAAATCCAGACAGGCAATATCAAAACAACAAACAGGCAAGGCAGGAAAACACGAGAACTGGAGTGGCGTGACATACAACATTGATCCACCAAGAACACAAGACAAACAGGGCATTAAATACATGCATGACGAGGGGAAAACGAGAGACAGCTGGTGATTACAATTACTAACACCTGAGTGTAATACACAGACAGGAATTGTGGGAGTTGAAGTTCATGTGCATGACACCGTGGGGAAAAGGAGGACATCTAGTGGATACACGGGGAAACACAACCAGACACTGTGACATTACCCCCCTTCAACGGAGTGGCTCCCAGACACTACAAGACAGGACAAGGAACAAAACAAAAGCTCAGGAGGGAGGTGGCCCGGTGGAGGACCAGGGGGAGGGATGGGGGGCCAGGTCCGTGCGGGGAAACAGACACAAGGGGCAACAGATTCCATGAGGACCAGGGAAACATAGACAGTAGAACGGGGAAAACAAATAGTTCATCAGGCGGTCGGGGCAAGGGGAACAGTTCATCAGACGGTCGGGGCAAGGGGAACGGACCATCGGGTGGCCGGGGCAACGCGAAAAGGTCATCTGGCGGCCAGGGAACAGGCACCGGCTCAGGAACAGACATCAACGGCTCGGGCACTGGAACTGGCACCACCGGCTCGGGCACTGGAACTGGCACCACCGGCTCGGGCACTGGAACGGGCACTGGAACTGGCACCAGCGGCTCTGGCACTGGAACTGGCACCACCGGCTCGGGCACTGGAACTGGCACCACCGGCTCGGGCTCAGGAACTGGCACCACCGGCTCGGGCACTGGAACTCGCACCACCGGCTCGGGCACTGGAACTGGCTCCAGCGGCTCTGGCACTGGAACTGGCACCACCGGCTCGGGCACTGGAACTGGCTCGGGCACTGGATCCGGCAGGACTAGCAGCGCGGGCGGGGCCGGCAGGGCGAGCAGTGTGGGCGGGGCCGGCAGGGCTAGCAGCGTAGGCGGGGCCGGCAGGGCGAGCAGCGCGGGCAGGGCTAGCAGCCCATGGATGGCCTCCGGGGCGGCCCTCCTTACCGCGGTAGCAGCAACGACCTCCGAGACAGCTTCCCTCTCCACAGCCGCCGTGGCTTCAGAGACAGCTTCCCCCTCCACAGCCGCAGTTGCTTCAGAGACAGCTTCCTCCTCCACAGCCGCAGTAGCTTCAGAGACAGCTTCCCCCTCCACAACAGCAGCGGCCTCAGGGACAGCTTCCTCCCTCTCAGCAACAGCGACTTCCAGGGCATTGGGGGAATCGGGGGTCTTCCTCCTCCTCCGCCGCTTACGGCGGTGAGGTGCAGGCTCTGAGCTGGGCTCTGGGGTTTGAGCGGTGTCTGTGCTGGGTAGCGGGGATGCACTCTCTGGGCTGGGCAGCGGCGATGCACTCTCTGGGCTGGGCAGCGGCGAGGCACTCTCTGGGCTGGGCAGCAGCGAGGCACTCTCTGGGCTGAGCAGCGGCGAGGCACTCTCTGGGCTGGGCAGCGGCGATGCACTCTCTGGGCTGGGCAGCGGCGATGCAGCTTTCTTTGAACTGAGCAGCGATGAAGCCTTCCTTGAGCTGGGCAGCGATGAAGCCTTCCTTGAGCTGGGCAGCGATGAAGCTTTCTCTGAACTGGGCAGCAATGAAGCTTTCTCTGAGCTGGGCAGCGATGCAGCTTTCTCTGAACTGGGCAGCGATGATGCGTGGGAGGCTGTTGTATCCCGCTGGCTTCGATGGTGGAGATACATCGTGAACCTCACAAAATCCAAAATTTCCAGCCCCTTCATTTCCCATTGGGGCAATGGATCATCCAAACAACCATTAAGGATATCCTTCAGGGAGGCGTCATTGTGGCCTAGGTCTTGTGCCATTCTGAAGAAGGTTTTAGAAAATTCACTTACAGCTTGACCCCGTTGGCGTAAGCCCATCAATTCCTGAAACCTTCTCCTTCTCTCCTTCTGAGTGATGGTGGAAGGAG
The DNA here is from genome assembly GCF_951802725.1 of Rutilus rutilus. NCBI lineage: Eukaryota > Metazoa > Chordata > Actinopteri > Cypriniformes > Leuciscidae > Rutilus > Rutilus rutilus. The sequence goes on along the minus strand of NC_140222.1, from coordinate 3,655,872 downwards.
CCTCAACCACCGAACTGCTGGATCCCTTCATCTTTGGTGGATCAATCTGTCACGACCGCACAGAGAGAAAAGAGCACGGGATCCAAATGCAGTGTGGTGAGGCTTTATTTCAGGGCAATCCAAAAATCAAGGTCCAAACATAGGCAGGGGTCGAAAATCCAGACAGGCAATATCAAAACAACAAACAGGCAAGGCAGGAAAACACCAGAACTGGAGTGGCGTGACATACAACATTGATCCACCAAGAACACAAGACAAACAGGGCATTAAATACATGCATGACGAGAGGAAAACGAGAGACAGCTGGTGATTACAATTACTAACACCTGAGTGTAATACACAGACAGGAATTGTGGGAGTTGAAGTTCATGTGCATGACACCGTGGGGAAAAGGAGGACATCTAGTGGATACACGGGGAAACACAACCAGACACTGTGACAATTAGGTTATAGGCCTCACCAGGCCTTCCTGAATAAGAGCTCCCACATACTGTGGGTATCAGGTCAAAGGCCTCACCAGGCCTTCCTGAAGGTGAGCTCACATACTGTGGCTTATCAGGTCAGAGGCCTTACCAGGCCTTCCTGAATATGAGCTTCCACATACTGTGGTTATCAGGTTTAGGCCTCACCAGGCCTTCCTGAATATGAGCTTCCACATACTGTGGTTGATTACGAGCTTCCACATACTGTGGTTGATTACGAGCTCCCACATACTGTGGTTGATTACGAGCTCCCACATACTGTGGTTATCAGGTCAGAGGCCTCACTAGGCCTTCCTGAGTATGAGCTCCCACATACTGTGGTTATCAGGTCATAGGCCTCACTAGGCCTTCCGGAATATGAGCTCCCACATACTGTGGTCATCAGGTCAGAGGCCTCACCAGGCCTTCCTGAGTGCGAGCTCCCACATTCTGTGGTTATCAGGTCAGAGGCCTTACCAGGCCTTCCTGAAGGTGAGCTCCCTCATGTCATGGTTCTTAGGAGAGATACTCCCCTCGCTGGCGAAGGTTGTAAAGCTCTATGCTGAGTCATACTCTCCAGGATGTCCCGTCTCTGAGATCCGGGCCGAGTGGTCACTGCCTGCTTCGCAGTCCCTCGGGTTGGATGCCTTACCTAAAGGCAAGTGTCCAGAGGCTCTGTCTCAGACAGACAGGAAGTGGCCAGACTGTAGTGTCTTATGTAGTGACACCAGGTCAGGCCTGCCTGGTGGTATTTCATCTTTAGGCCCTCACAGGCCTCCTCAGTATTTCGTAACACAAACACTGGGTAGATCCGTGGATCGAGTAGAGACACTCCCCTCGCTGGCAAGGGTTGTAAAGCACTATGCTGAGTCATACTCTCCAGGATATCCCGTCTCTGAGATCCGGGCTGAGTGGTTCACTGCCTGCTTCGCAGTCCCTCAGGTTGGATGCCTTTCCTAAGGCAAGTGTCCAGAGGCTCTGTCTTCGGACAGACAGGAAGTGGCCAGACTGTAGTGTCTTATGTAGTGACACCAGGTCAGGCCTGCCTGGTGGTATTTCATCTGTAGGCCCTCACAGGCCTCCTCAGTGTTTCGAAACACAAACACTGGGTAGATCCGTGGATAGAGTAGAGAAACTCCCCTTGCTGGCAAGGGTTGTAAAGCACTATGCTGAGTCATACCCTTCAGGATATCCCGTCTCTGAGATCCGGGCTGAGTGGTTCACTACCTGCTTCGCAGTCCCTCAGGTTGGATGCCTTTCCTAAGGCAAGTGTCCAGAGGCTCTGTCTTCGGACAGACAGGAAGTGGCCAGACTGTAGTGTCTTATGTAGTGACACCAGGTCAGGCCTGCCTGGTGGTATTTCATCTGTAGGCCCTCACAGGCCTCCTCAGTGTTTCGAAACACAAACACTGGGTAGATCCGTGGATAGAGTAGAGAAACTCCCCTTGCTGGCAAGGGTTGTAAAGCACTATGCTGAGTCATACCCTTCAGGATATCCCGTCTCTGAGATCCGGGCTGAGTGGTTCACTACCTGCTTCGCAGTCCCTCAGGTTGGATGCCTTTCCTAAGGCAAGTGTCCAGAGGCTCTGTCTTCGGACAGACAGGAAGTGGCCAGACTGTAGTGTCTTATGTAGTGACACCGGGTCAGGCCTGCCTGGTGGCATTTCAGGTGGCACGTTCCCCTGAATAGCGACTGGCTGGGGTTCCCTCGGGTTCCCTAGCCACATTCCCTAGAAGGGACCCCTTCTAAGAATGAAGTTGTGGTCCTAGGCCCTTGAGCAGGCCCAGGTAGACCTTTCACTAAACTATGTTTATGAAGGTTTTCTGTGGTATCATATAGCTTGGACCATAAGGAGTGCTGTCACTGACAACCCAGTGCACTCCCCTCAGCATGGCGGAGTGGGTATTTCGTTCCCCAAAGCGTCTATGACGTAGTGTCGAGTTCCCTTCGAAAGGGAACGTCTCAGGTTACGACTGTAACCTATGTTCCCTGAGAACAGGGAACGAGACACTACGTCTCCCTGCCATGCCTCGGGGCCTGCCTACCAACAGTCCCTTCAGACGATAGGATGTTGTCATGTTTTCAAGGCTCCCTTTTATACATCTAGGTCGCGCGTTAATCAATCAAGCTGATGATTCACGGACTGTCGCCAGTCAACATGATTGCTGTGAGTTGATATTTGATTTCAGACACCTGTCACGCCTGAGGCGTTCCCCAAAGCGTCTATGACGTAGTGTCTCGTTCCCTGTTCTCAGGGAACATAGGTTACAGTCGTAACCTGAGACGTTTTCAGGTCAAGAAATTGAATAAAAGTATAATCAAATATAAAATAACATTGCATACAGTGAGGAAAATAAGTATTTGAACACCCTGCTATTTTGCAAGTTCTCCCACTTGGAAATCATGAAGGGGTCTGAAATTGTCATCGTAGGTGCATGTCTACTGTGAGAGACATAATCTAAAAAAAAAAAAATCCAGAAATCACAATGTATGATTTTTTAACTATTTATTTGTATGATACAGCTGCAAATAAGTATTTGAACACCTGTCTATCAGCTAGAATTTTGACCCTCAAAGACCTGCCTTTAAAATGTCCACCTCCACTCCATTTATTATCCTAAATTAGTAGTAGTAGTAGTAGTAGTAGTAGTAGACTTTATTGTCACTTAGTCACAAGTACCAGCGAAATTAGCCATCAACCTGTCCATACAAACATACATACAATATGACAAGGGGGTAGACAGGACAGGAAGGCAGGGCATTGAGGGAAAAAAATACAGCATAACATGAGGAGAGGTGAGGAGAAAAAAAAAGGCAACCCCCAGACTATGCTCCTGTAAGGAGTACAGTTTGGGAACAGTAAAAAACACCTCAGCAACATTAGCACATAATCAGTACACTCTACAACATGAACACACAAGACTTGCAACAGGGGAGGGGAGTGGGGGATGGAGGTAACCCAGCACAGGCAAGCAGCCATCCGGTCCTGCAGCCACTCGGTCACAGACCCGCCTGTCAGACTGGGGGTACAAAGCGTCGAAGGCAAGGGATGGGGGGGTGGGGGAGGGTGATTGCATATCTGTATATATGTAAGAGTTCGTGAATGTGTAGGCCTGGAGATTCGCTACGCCTGGCATCATAACCTAGGTGCCTCAAGTCCGCAGGATGTCATAGCGATACACAGCAATTGCCATGGAGACAACCTTGATCAGGTCCCAGACAGAGTCAACAATCAGCAGGTGTCTGTGGGGAGTGGGGGAAGGAACGCAAGAGCGTCTCACTGCAGTGCTCTTCCGGGGTAGTTGTTGTTCCAACAGCGGCCTTGGCCAAGGCCAGTGCTGGTTGAGAGGGGCCGAAAGCAGATAAGATTGGGATTGTTTGATCTTGGGACGAGTAGCCGCATTCCAATTTACACAGCTCCTGGTCCATTTGGGTCTCTGAAACGATGCATTTGCCTTTGCAAAGCTGTGAGCTTCTCCATGATGTTATCATATTGTGGTTCATTGTCACAGTCTGAGTGCTGACAGCTCTGCCCACTGCTTCAATCATGATGGGCAGCCTTGTGGGGCTTTGGACAGCTGTCACCGTCTTCTTAATTCCTCGATAAACCAGGGCAATGCCTAATCCAAACAGCAGAAAACCTGTTATCATGGTTCCGAATAGGTAGATATCTTCAATGTCCTCCATGGAAAGAGCCGCCAGACACACGACCCGCCACCTCTCCCACGCATCCATCGTGTAGCCAGCTGCGAACGTTCCGGCAGGGCAGTCAGGTTCCCCCGAACCCAAGTTTCTCGTCGAGAAGATGGTGTCAATTGCGTTGAGAGACCAGTTGATCAAATCCATAATTTCTTAGTTTGGAGAGCAGTGCGGAGAGAGTCTCTCAAAGTACAAGACAGTAGTCTAGACGAGACGAGAGGAGCAAAGCAGGGAAGGTAAGGGAGAGGAGGGGAAGAAAATGCGACCGCCTTCGTTGAGTGCCAAAGAAGAGCATTAGATGCACCTGTTTGAGGTCGTTAGCTGCATAAAGACACCTGTAGAGCTTAGATCGGGCCCAACAAATCAAGCCCGACCCTACCCGAGCCCGAGCCCATTGTGTCCGAGCCCAGCCCGGCCCGACACGTTCACTGTAATTATGAGCCCGAGCCCGATTTAAACCCGACCATTTTTAATATGTGGGCCGTTATAACCAGGGGCGGCGCCAGAATAATACATTTTTTTAATGTGCTCTCATTTAGGCTACAGGGGGGAGCTGCGCAGTTATATATATTATTATAAAAATACTATTAATAAATGAGCAAAAATTGGCCACTCAATATTAAATATTCAATTATTTTAATTATCACAATTAAAGTTTTAATTTGATTAAATTGAACAAGCACAACATTCAGCATTCAATCAAATATTCTTAAAGATTAATTATTATTAATAATGTTACTTCAACATATTGTTATTTCAACATAATATGTGTGTGAGCAACTGCAACAAGCAAGATGTGCATTTGTAAATTCGGTGACAGCGCGAGTTTCAAATGGTGTAAGTGACCGCGGCGCGCCGGCGACTCCATGTCATGATTATTTGTCTGCTAAGTTGCTTATGTATTAAATCTATAGGCAATTGGTTGATGAAAAATGTATTAAAATTAAGATACAATTTATACTAAACGACATTCACTTTAAAGAAAAGCTTTCTTCAAAACAAAACTTAACAAACTTGAAACTAAATGTGCTTATTCAATGGCTAAAACACGTAGGCTAGATTTTCTTTTTGAACAAATTGCAGCACATTCATTTAATTCTGAATTTTGCACATGTAAGTTGAAAGGCATTTGTTTGTGCATAGTAAAACATGCTATCTGTAACATTTATCACGTTCATGTGTGTGCATTTATTAATTATTATCTCAATGAATAATGCGACAAGGAAGAAGCATGTAAACTGCGTTGTTTGTTTATTCAGAAATAATTGAATGGATCGGAAAAGTAACAAAAGAGGACATCGAGGGCTGAGGCTGACTACTATCATAATTTATTTCTGTCATGGCAAGACTGCTTCATGTGTCTGTTCATCGTCGAAGTCCCCGTTTTTTTTGCTGTCATAGGCGAGCAGCGTGCCGCATTTAATGCACGAGACAAAGCCGACACATATGTTGTCACTCCCCACGACTAGTTTAAAATGTTTCCATACCTCCGATTTTCCTCCAAACTTGCTCAAAGTTAATTCTCCTGTTTTAATTTTTTTTTTTTGCTTCTTCAAGCACTTAAGCTACAGAATAATACAGCACGCACAGCAGGAGTGATGCGTCACACGTGCGAGACTGCGAGTGCGAGTGGACGAGACGCTGCCTGCGCATGACACGTGACGTGCTTTATCAAGGGCCCGGCCCGACCCGACCCGACCCGAGGACAGTGGCGGGAAATATCGGCCCGGCCCAGCCCGCGGGTCGGGTCGGGTCGAGTCCGGGCTTGGGCTCGGGCAGAGAATCTAAGCTCTACTGTCCACCCCATACAATCAGTAAGAATCCAACTACTAACATGGCCAAGACCAAAGAGCTGTCCAAAGACACTAGAGACAAAATTGTACACCTCCACAAGGCTGGAAAGTGCTACGGGGAAATTGCCAAGCAGCTTGGTGAAAAAAGGTCCTCTGTTGGAGCAATCATTGGAAAATGGAAGAAGCTAAACATGACTGTCAATCTCCCTCGGACTGGGGCTCCATGCAAGATCTCACCTCGTGGGGTCTCAATGATCCTAAGAAAGGTGAGAAATCAGCCCAGAACTACACGGGAGGAGCTGGTCAATGACCTGAAAAGAGCTGGGACCACCGTTTCCAAGGTTACTGTTGGTAATACACTAAGACGTCATGGTTTGAAATCATGCATGGCACGGAAGGTTCCCCTGCTTAAACCAGCACGTCAAGGCCCGTCTTAAGTTTGCCAATGACCATTTGGATGATCCAGAGGAGTCATGGGAGAAAGTCATGTGGTCAGATGAGACCAAAATAGAACTTTTTGGTCATAATTCCACTAAACGTGTTTGGAGGAAGAAGAATGATGAGTACCATCCCAAGAACACCATCCCTACTGTGAAGCATGGGGGTGGTAGCATCATGCTTTGGGGGTGTTTTTCTGCACATGGGACAGGGCGACTGCACTGTATTAAGGAGAGGATGACCGGGGCCATGTATTGCGAGATTTTGGGGAACAACCTCCTTCCCTCAGTTAGAGCATTGAAGATGGGTCGAGGCTGGGTCTTCCAACATGACAATGACCCGAAGCACACAGCCAGGATAACCAAGGAGTGGCTCTGTAAGAAGCATATCAAGGTTCTGGCGTGGCCTAGCCAGTCTCCAGACCTAAACCCAATAGAGAATCTTTGGAGGGAGCTCAAACTCCGTGTTTCTCAGCGACAGCCCAGAAACCTGACTAGAGAAGATCTGTGTGGAGGAGTGGGCCAAAATCTCTCCTGCAGTGTGTGCAAACCTGGTGAAAAACTACAGGAAACGTTTGACCTCTGTAATTGCAAACAAAGGCTACTGTACCAAATATTAACATTGATTTTCTCAGGTGTTCAAATACTTATTTGCAGCTTTATCATACAAATAAATAGTTAAAAAATCATACATTGTGATTTCTGGATTTTTTTTTTTAGATTATGTCTCTCACAGTGGACATGCACCTACGATGACAATTTCAGACCCCTCCATGATTTCTAAGTGGGAGAACTTGCAAAATAGCAGGGTGTTCAAATACTTATTTTCCTCACTGTATATTCTTCACTGTATAAACTGAATAAAGATTAATCAATCAATTTACAAAAGCTATTCAGTCAAGACAGAGCTGTGAGTGATTCCCTTTTCTTTTGTTTTGTTGGAAACTTTTTCTTTCATCGAAGCAGAACCAGGAGACGTTGGGATCACGTTCAAACAGAAGTTATTCTTTTATTGAGAACTCTCTGTGGGTGGCTGCAGGTCTTCCAACTAGTCTGTTGGAATGTAGATCTTTACATGGTGTCTTATAGGCATTCAGTGGGCAGTCCTTAAAGGTGCTGACCTTACACACAGCCTTAGAGATAACCACTAAATCTAATCATCTAAAGACAATAGAGGCAATTACCCCCAACTGGAGATAATTGTACCCCCCAAATTGTATAAACAACACATGGTCACGAGAACTAAGACTATGTAAACATTCACACATATAGTTCAACTCTCAGTAGGAAGATCAAAGACTAACAAAACCCCTGACTATTACAATGTTTAGACAGCTGACTTACAGCTGACTTCTAATCAGTAAATTGATGCCATCACGTTCACCTTGAATGCCCAAAACAGTGTAGTTCACCTTAGTTTTTTCATGTGATGTTATGTAAGGAAGTAGGATCAGCAGATCTTAAACATATTCTTAAATTTGTAATCCTACAGTTTGATTAACATTAAAAACACAGACAGCAGGAATATTAGGCTTCTTTCCCTTGAGACATAACACATATCCAGTACATACTGATACACATGATAGTCTTTCTCGACTGTTTAAGTTCATTAAAGACATAACCAACTAGGGCTGAACGATTTTGAAAAAATAATCTAATTGCGATTTAGTTTTACCAATATTGCGATTGCGATTTAATATATGCGATTATTTAAGCTCTTTATCTTTTCTATTATTCAACAAAAACAAACAATAAATCATTGTAAAATAGGGAAGGGGATCTTTAGGCACCTCATGAGCCAATCAAATTTTTTTCTTTAAATTGATCTTACTAATAAAACTTAAAATATTTAAAGGTCCCATTCCATGGATTATTTTTATTATTTTATCATGTTTCCAGGGGTGCCCTTATAATGTTAGTATGTTTTTTAGATCAAAAATTGTTATAATTTAGAAGTAAAAGGCATATTTCCTAGATTTCATTCCCTGGTTTGAACACTCTGTTTGAAGGGGCGTGTCTGCTGTGAGACTTCAGTGTAAACGCCCTCTGCTGTGATTGGCTGAAATGCTTGCATATGAAATATCTGGCATTACATGTGGAACTATCTGGAAAACTTTTACTATTACAGCTATTATACGTTTTTACTATTACAGCTATCGGGATTAACGAATCGTGAGAAGTATTTTAAGTATTTAGATCTATTTCAATCACATAGAAAATTGCAGTGATGATGAGCATTGAGCAGATGACAGCCTGTTGATCGCGTGAAAGATCTTATCATTGCAACGCAGTTTCTGCACTCACTAATGATTTCACCAATGCAAACATGAGGCATATAAATACAGTAAGAGCTTCGTTGTGCAGTGTAACAGCGTCATTGATTTCATAACGAGTTTTGGCAAGTGTCCAGATAAACTCGCGCTGTGTGATTGACAGCTTGGCCGTTTGGAAAGGGATTGTTCTTTGATCGCTTTCTGTATATTAATCACAGTTTAAGTTAGATTATTTTCATCCTACTAAGAGAAACGATGTGAAGTTGATCGCTACTTCCATATTAAATCACTACTTACCGCTTGCTGGAATATAGTTGAAATAGTCCCCTTCGTCAGTATGAAACGCTGAGAGAAGCCTGCTTGATATTATCCCAGGTTAGAAAAACAGTCCGTGGTGAAATGGACAGAGCAAACTAACAACTTCGAATTAAACTTTTGCGGTATCCGATTATAGATAAACATCAACCATCTGTTGACATTTCGCCACCAATACGCCTGTGTTCCTGTGGGCGGAGTTTAGTCTAAACACGGTTCTGGTGATGTCACTAATGACGGAAGTAGAGGGGTGTAGTCCAATCCAGCCGTTTTATGTAGTCAACTTCTGTTAAATAAAATATCTCGCTTGGCATTGAACTTTGAGCTTTATAATTTTACAGATATTATTTATACTCTAACAACAACATTACACACTAACTAAAGTTTGAAACATGGGATCACGTAGAACGGGACCTTTAATTTCATAATTATAAGTAGGCCTACTTACCTACCTTATTACACATTAAAAAAATAAATTAATACAATTACATGTTAATAATTTTAACAAATATAGATTCAAAACAAATAACAAAGAGGGGATAAAAATATTACAAGCAATAAACAAAGAGTGCTTTCAGTATTTAAGAGTAGGCTGTCTGAACGTGTTCATCTCTTTTGAAATCATAAGATGTGGTTTGTCCTGTCTGTTTAATAACTTAAGATATAACTGACTGTGTCACATTAATTTCACGCCATAAAAGAATTTTGAGATGCAAGTACATTTAACCACGTAGACGGAGTCGCTCCCCAGCAAACACAGAACGTTGGCACAACGTAGCCAACCTTCTAACAATGTTTTATCAACATGGCCAAAAGGTTGCTATAAATACGTTGTGTGGTGAAGGTTGTTACAGCGTTGTCTCAATGTTGACATCAAAGAGTATAGAAGTACCAAGAGGCGAAACTCCGTTGCAGTTTTGACAACAGCCACTAGGTGGCGCTTCGGTAGCGCGGCCGCCATTTTGGACTGAACTAACGGCTTTACCGTTAGCACAACTACCGTATATACAGCATTAACATTATGTCTGGAAATAATTGGAAACAAAGAAAACAGTGTTCTGCCATCAACTGCAACAACTACCAGTGTACAACCAATCAACTAGCATTTCATAGACTAGATCCAGAGAAGTAAAGTAGAAAAGGTTTTTATTAACTTTAAAGTGAGCTAACGTCAACGATAACAGGTGCTGTAACGTTAATGTAAGCTATCCCAGTAACAGTTTGCTAATGTTATGTATTTGGTCGAAATTGTCAAGACTCGAAATGGGCTTTTTAAATCGCATACTTTCAGAGATATATGAACACCTAAACTGGCAAATGACCGCTTGATTAATTCATTGTTATCACTAAATTATCCTTTTAACTGTCACCTTTTTTTCGCATAAACATGAAAATCACTATCCAAACTTAAATGGTTGTAATTCAAGAATGCTTTGGAATATAGACCTATGGTTGGTCTTGTTTTAAAGAAGACATTTGTCAGATTATTGTTGAAGTGAAATAAATTATGAAAGTGAAACAGAAAAAAGTTGTATAAGTTTGAGTTTATTAAAATGTACAAATTTAAAAATATAATTATTTATATAATATATATATATATTACAAAATATATTTTACTCTAGAACTGCAAGAAAATGAAAGCAAAAAATCTAAACAAGTTGTGTTCCACATTTTAGGTTGATATGTTGATATCTCGCTCTCTCACCCTTTCTGCCGTGCTCTAACATTACACGGTTTGGAGCTGCGCGCTCTTGCTCGCTCGCTCTAGATTGCAGCTAATTTGCGGGCATCAGGGAGCCGCTATCAATATGCGGGAGACTCCCGGAACTTCCGAGAGACATGGGATGTCTGTTATAGAGATATAAAAAAAATAGAAACTACTATTTAGTTCATTTAACCGCTTTTGAATTTGAACCGGTATCGTTCATTTCTATGACAGCTGTGTTGCGTTCAGTCCAAGATGGCGGAGCTGCAGCTCTGTGCATGGGTGCGTTTGTTGCAATGGAACGTTCTATTGAGTTTCGCCTCTTGGTACTTCTATACTCTTTGATTAAACCACCATTGAGGGGCCATTGCTTAAGGTTGTGCCTAGGGTTTCTTGACATCCACTGGGCTACATAATGTACTCGTCACTGCCCTGAAGCGCGAAAATCAGCTTTTTAAATTCCAACCGCCTGTTGGGCTCATTGTGTTCTCATTCATCATCGAGCAAGGATACGTGAGTATTGCGTTTAATTTAGCCTTCCTCAGCTATCAAACACAACCTACAACTTTCATTTCTAATGTGATTAATGTAGCTTCGCTTGCACTGTTTAGTTTGTCATTTGATTTTTCCGCTATCTCATTCGTTTCTTTGCTCCTCTGGATTTATGGATGTTTCCCCGGTTACCGACCTCTATCGGCCGGCTTTCGGCTACTGTCTGCCATAGCCTACAGACCCGGTTTTGTTCATTAAATGTACTGATCTTCCTTTGCTTTTTATGTTTTATTAATTTTTTTCTTAAAATAAATTTGTATATTCGTTTACTTCGTTTATTTATTTTTTCACAAATGTATTACTTTTGGAAGTGCAATTTGATTATATGCAGTTTTAATAAAGCTGAATTAACGAAACCTTCTGTCATTTTTACTCTTCAAAGTGTTGGCTACACTTGCAGATGTTGATAGCCCCATTAAATAATAATATAGATAAACAATAAACTATAAAAAGTATAACAAAATGCTAAATGGGGGATATAACAGCATATAAAAATATTGTCAGAACGTCGTCTCTCAGTTGCTGAATGTCGCGCAACAATGTTGCTACAGCCCTGTCACGTCTTACAATTCTACGTTGTTACAATGTTGCGAGCACGTAGACAGCGACGTTGCCATAGCAGAAATGCAACGTGCCAGAGACGTTGCCACAACGTAAATGTGTTTGCTGGGTCACAGCTGCATGCTCAAACGCTCTTCGCAAAGCGTCCGCGAGTATTTGAAATTGAAAGCAGTTTCTGTCTGTGATTTTCATATTTTTAATATGAGTTTGAGTGGTGTCGTGTGTGCAGGGTTGCCAACTTTGGGACTTTGGCTGGAGTGAGACTCTGTAAAACATCAGTGCGCGCTGTGCGCTTGTGTGCTTATCCCAACCCTAATTTTAAAAATGTCAGTCCTTGTTTACTTATATAGCCTAAACCAGGGGTGTCCAAACTCAGTCCTGGAGGGCCACTGTCCTGCAGAGTTTAGCTCCAACCCCAATTAAACACACCTGAACCAGATAATCAAGGTCTGATTATCTGGTTCAGGTGTGTTTAATTGGGGTTGGAGCTAAACTCTGCAGGACAGTGGCCCTCCAGGACTGAGTTTGGACACCCCTGGCCTAAACCCATGATTTATGTTTTTTTTTTTTTTTTTTTTTTTTAATTGTACAATTAATGTATTGCTTGCACTATACAAAATAAAGATAGAGGTGATTAAATAACAAACATGTAAAACAACAACATCAAAACAATAAAAAATCTCAAAACAAAAGAGACACATAATAGTTACTCCACCTCCACAGAAAACCACAACACAAGTTCCCCACATTAGGCCTGTTGTAGCCTATGGCCTGCTTCACCACCTCTGCAGGAGCTCGTATCTGAAGCAGGGCTCAATCCGTTCATGAACGTTCATTGCGTCTGTCACGTGACAAATGAACGAAAGACTAGGAAAGTAATTATTTATGTTCCCTGTAAATAATTTTTGACTTCATTAGTTCAGAATATGGTAAAGACTGCGTAGGTGGATGTGTCCGGGGAATTTGGCGGTTACAAATATAACATTTAAAGCCCCTTAAATGAACGAAATGACTCGAAAAAAGATTCGTTCATTTTAATGATGTTTTATAAACAAAGTTCGGGAGGAGCACGTTCAAATAATCAATCCAATCTACTCGTCATCAAACAATTATGTCTACCCTAATCAACATGACAAGAAGTATATATATATCCACTCTGTCAACTCACCTAACATTCCTTGACAGTTTTTCAGCATCCCTCCACCACCCCGACTCCTCACTCTTGGCTCAATCTTTTACAGCCAGGAATACGGGGGGAGTACTCTGGGTTCGGGCCGAATACCGAGCCTGGAGCCCTCTCCTCGGACAGCACGCCAAATACGCATTTATTCTATCTGACTTATTTGTAAATGTTGTTTTACGGTGTGTACTTCAAGCTTAACACCTTTTACCTATTTATTTATTATTCTCAGGGAAGGTAAAGAAAGTCAAATCTGACCTAAACCGTAAGCATTCAAAAAGTACTTACAATTTGGTCAGAAGACTCCTCTGCGGTATGTTCGCATTAAAAGTCTTCCATCATCATAAATCTAAATCTCAGAAGGCAGATTGTGTAATCAATTAAATTTATTTTAATTGGTTACTTTTCTTTTTATAATAAACAAAAATATAAAGGCAAATAGAACTTCACCGTTTAAGTTTAAAATACAATAATCACGTCTTGAATCAAAGGTGTCGTAAGCTCTGGGCTTCTCATCTTCTGCTTGGGGTTTCTTGTCCTCAGCTCTGGGCTTCTAGGCGTCGGGGGCTCTGGCGTATCAGTATCCCAAGAGGCAGTCAGTTCTTTCAGTCTTTTATACTCCTGTTGTTTTCAACAGACGTTAGGTTGACACTCCTCCAAAGTTTCCCAGATCCTTCTCCAGGCAGGTGCAAGCGGTCCATCTCTTCATGTCCTTGAACTACAGTAAACTTAACTAAGATGGCTGAGTTCTAGGAGTCCAGCGCACACACATAATCACACTTTTCTGCTCCTCTTACCATGGGTTGGCACAGTCACATATACATACAAAACCAATTACTGTACATCTATGCCAAAACAATATAAGCCATCTTTTACAAACAAAATAAATAATAACATTGAATGCAATGCATTATATCCAATAAACTGGCTAAATATGTGTAACAAAAAGGCATCTATAATAAACAGGGAGGCAGGTAATTGCATTTTCTTGATATTATACAACAATGTGAACTAGTGAAATGAACAAGATGGAACAAGTGAGTCAGTAAAATGAACTTCCCATCACTCACAGGGTGCCATCAAGTGACAGTCCTGGTGTCAGTCTTGTTTAGGCCAATAACTGAAAAGGTACCATGAGCCTATTTTATTGAGCAATTAGCTAATGTTTTGTATGCAAATAAAATTTTAATAATGTGAGACTCAACAACATAAAGACAGTATATTTTAAATAATTGTTTAATGGCATTTTTTTTATGAATGAAGGCCAGTACTGTAGCTACTGATGTCTCCAGGAAAATGATTTTTTACTAGTGCTGCGCGATTAATCGTATCGCAATCACGATGTCAAGCCTACGCAATTATATGACGCAAAATGCTGTGATTTTATATTAAATAAACAAATAAGCGCTGTTAACGCAGCATCTGTTAATTTTTGGCATCCTTTGGCTAGTGTTACATGATCCCGCCGCTCTTATTCATGCAAATGCTTTTAAACCATTCATGCGCGATAAGACAAAAAAGAGCGTGCTATCAGTGAATGTCCTCCTGACACACACACACACACACACACACACGCGACCCACAGATAGACGCGCGCCAGTATCAAGTTCTCTTTCGCGGTAGAACGAACAACACACATGTATGCCAAAATGAACGCGCTGCCTGTGAATGTCCTGACTGTGACACACAGAAAGACTCGCGCTAATATCGTGGTGCGCACAAAACAGCATGCCAGAATACAGCTCTCTTTCGCGCTTGAACAAACAATAACACACACAATTATGCCAAAATGTCTTCGTCATAACATAAGAGTAGTCTTACGCCGCCTTCACACTGGCAGTTGAAATCAGCTCCGTAATACGCAATACGCGCTCAGCGGATGTCGTACACAACGGTGAAAAGCGTTGGAAGCCTCGGAATGGCCACAATATTGAATTGTACAATATTTAAATATTGAATTATTTAATTGTATTAACTGCACTAATTACATTATAAAATCATTAAAATAATAAAATGACATGACAACTAATCGTTATAAAATCATTATTTATTTGATTAAAAGTTAAGAATCCAGGTTTGTTTATCAGTACCATAGCAACGCTAACTTCCGTTGGGATTTTCGGATAGAAACCGTCCGTAGCCTTTCGCAAGAGTTAAATTTTTTGAACGCATCCGGATGGCCAACGGACACGATTTTTTTCGCACCGCACTCGTTCGCACCCGGTTCGGACCCATTCGCATGCGGTCTGCGAATCTCCATAGGAAATGAATGACTTCCGGTCGTTTCGCTGCCGTATCGGAGCTGATTTAAACTGCCAGTGTGAAGGCGGCGTTATGATGAACGTGAAGAATTGTGACTCGTCAGAGAATGGGCGTGTGTGAGATCCGCGTCTCTGACAGCAGCTGGTCTTAAAGGGACAGTACACAGTAGCTACTAATTATATCTGTCGCTAAAGTTAATCAAGGAAAAAACATCAGCGTACACTCTGAAACCAGTCACTTCTCTATATAAACAGGCAATTAAGATATTTGACAAGAAACCGAGATGGCATTATTGTGATATCATACAAAAGCACAAGCTTTTTACTTTTGAAAATGTTGTAAATTTTAGTATTTTGAAATTGACTTTTAAATGTTTGAACAACTGTGTGTCACCACTGTTCTCTGGCCTCATGGAGAGGCGTCAGGGCTCTCTTAGACCTTCCACCAGAGCCTCAGTTAGTGGGAATTGTGTGCTCCCAAAGTTTAGAAAATCTTTTGGACAGTCTAGCTTCTCCTTCAGAGGGGCTACACTGTGGAACTCTCTCCCCACTGGATTCAAACTGCAGAATAATATTAACATATTTACCAGAGAGCTCAAACAGTGGCTTAACTGTAGCAGTTCAAGTCCAAAGTAGTCGACTGTCGAGTTCACGCGCGTGATCATAGGTAACTAAACCTATGCGCGTGAACTCGACAATCGACTACTTTGGACTTCGACCGAAAACAGGATGTAAATACAGGTATTTGCGCTGGCTTAAATAACATCATTTTTATACATATCTTTCACATCTACTGCAGTCAGATTCACCCGTGTTCACTCTGAAGGAATCACTCACATGACCTGTGCACTTGTAATGACACATCAAGGATGTTAAGAGGCTAAAAGCAGGTTTAGTACTTGCCCCATTGAAGTCAACAGGGTGCAAATTTTAAAAAGAGGATAACACGGTGTAGGCAACACCGATTTTTGTCGTTGTTCTCTGTACTGACAGCACACCAAATTTACAAAAAAATGAGCTCAATGTTAAAATTGACCGGAGTTCTCCTTTAAAGCTGCAAGCGTTCTTTAGTCAAGAGCAGATTTTCTCTGCTCCCTTTGTTCTTTGGTTAACGTTACTGACTACAGAATTAGTGACTGCTGTCACTTTAAGATCTGCCGCTGCTGACAGGCTCTCACGCATCTCATTTTCTCATTTACTCTTGTTCATTTAAGACTTTATGTAACTAATTTAAGACTGCTTATTGTTATGAGGATACTCGACAAAACTGACATTTTGGCATTTGGGTGTGTGTTATCGTTCGTTCAAGCGCGAAAGAGAACTGCCCAGCAAAACTAATTCTGAAAAGCTGTCTGTGCGCTCGATACTGGCGCGAGTCTTTCTTTGCGTCGTGTGTGTGAGTGTGTGCATCAGGACATTCACAGACAGCGCGATACCTGCTCATTATAACTTTTAGTGAGGTATTTTTAGTGTCTGCAAGCGACTTTCCTGGACGCGGCTGCGGGCATTGACGCAGGCAGGCGCTCCGTGTCCTGCTCGGTCCTGCTCCTCTGTGGCGATGACGGCGTGCGGTTAAAAAAATCATAACAAACTAATTTGAAAGTGGGGGGGAAACGAACGGGATTTTGAAAAGAAGGGGGGAATTGTCCCCCCTGTCCCCATAGGAAATGGTAATTTTTATTTGTTTTAATCTATACGTAGCTGCTGTTGTGCGTTTCTAAATAATTTCTGCATTTTCTCAATGTTATATAACTTTTTAGAGGACTAACAGGCTAGAGTAGGATAATATCGCGAGCAGGCGGGGGTGCCGTGAGCGCTGAGCGAGCAGGTACAGTATGAGTCGAAAAAGATGGATAAAGCAAAAAATCTGTCGGGACTAAAAATAGAAAAAGAAAGAGGGGAAAGGAGATGGCATGTCAACTAATGCGACAGCAGCTAAATAAGTGGATGGTCAAAGGCAACAGATAGGATTTAAAGTGTGACGTCCACGCATGTAGGCTAGGAGATTCCCTGTGGGCCGACGTGCTTTTTGGTCCGATACATCTAATAGGCAATTTTTTTTTTGTCTTTGTCTTAACGGCCCATAAAACTCGTACATCGGCGGCCCATTCGTTTTGTTTTGTTTTGCTTAATTGGCGGTGCTGGGTTAGTGCCGTTGTAATGCATTGGTCAAAAAAAAAAAAAAAAAGTCGGCGTTAGTTTTTTTTGTGTGACATTTTTCATTAAACACGTAGATCAGCAAAATTGTTGCAACAAAATTGCAGCAAAATGCAGCAACAAAATTGTTGCTGCATACCCCTCTGTCACTGGGTAGTTGCGCCCCTGGCCAGGCCTATATGCCTAGCATGCCAAGTTGAGGCTTCATCTGCAATACAGACTGGTTTACTCTCGCGTGTCACGTGACTAGACTGTAATCACAGCTTTGCGGTTAAAAAAAAATCGCATTTCATCATATCGCAATATTACCACAAATGTAATTAATCGTTCAGCCCTATAACCAACTATGTTTGCTAGGATACTCGCCAAGACTGGAATGTATGAGCTCAAGGGTCAAATCAGTCAAGATGAACATTTTACAGAGACTATTATACTGTATTTATTTCAGTCTCTGCCAGTGAATATACCAATGCAGCAGTTCTTATAATGGGTTAAATTATTTTCAAGATTGATCTGAAAAGGGAGGAAACCCACAATTTAAGATTTAAAATGCATCAGCTATTGAAGGTACCTTGTTTGCAAAATTATTTTTATGCTGCCCTGATTAAACCTTAGGTGTGTTTATGTAATCCGGTATATCCAGAGCCATAGAGAGAAAGAGTTGCGACACTCTATGATGTCGCCGCTATGGCTGTCACGTGGTTCATGCCCCAATAGTTCCAAAACATACGCTGGCTGTCATGTTCTTCTATGGGACAGACAGCTGCGATTGCATTATTGAACGGTAAATATAAAATAAAACACACACCCAAGTACTTTTTCAGCTGTTATTGCATTATTGCATTTTGTTAATGTCAGTTTTGCATTTGGAGATAAGTTTTAGGCTATATTTTTGGAGGGAAAAGCTTAGTGTTCATGTTCGCATGGGTAGTAGCACTGGCTTTAGCGGCTCTAACTTTTCCATATCATTCATCTGATGATGGACGTCTCATGATATTTATTTTAGCACAACTGGGCTGTATTAGGCTATTGATTCCCGTGATTTTGCTTATAAATTCCGATTCAGCCATTAGCCTACCTTTGATCACGCAAGAGGTCTGCGGTGGCGGTCCGTTCAGAATTCGCTTAGAAGCTATAGCTCACTTCTTCTGATGAAAGTGGCCACCCCCAGGACCACAACGTGAAACATGATCATGTTAAGACTAAGAATATAATTTTAAGATTAAAGCTTTAAATAATTTTTTATTAAATAATTTAAATAATTTTTTATAAAAATTTATATTTTCAAATT
The DNA here is from genome assembly GCF_951802725.1 of Rutilus rutilus. Classification (NCBI taxonomy): domain Eukaryota; kingdom Metazoa; phylum Chordata; class Actinopteri; order Cypriniformes; family Leuciscidae; genus Rutilus; species Rutilus rutilus. The sequence goes on along the minus strand of NC_140222.1, from coordinate 3,637,186 downwards.
TGTTTAAACTGTCTTTATATACCAATACATAATTGAAATGCTCATAATTGAAATACCAATACATAATTGAAATTGAAGTGCTCTGAAAAAGAGAGTATAAAAATCGAGTGACTGTAGACCTTTTAATCTGCAATAAACACAGCTCATTATTTCCATTCACTCCCACCCCCTCCCTTCTGAGCTCCTTCCAAAGCCACGCCCCCAAAACACATGAACGCGCGACGCCAAACGCTCAGGCTCAGCTGGAAGACGCATTTATTACCTGAGACGAGTGGAGAGGAAGGAGCGCAGTACATACAGTGACATCATGTCAGAATCACATGTAATAAAATACCTAACTTTATCACTATGAATATAAACAAATAAGATTTCTTTTAGTACTCACTATCAAGCTAGCATATCGATACTGGTAAAGTTTAAAATATAGGCTACTTTGTTTGATTCTGTAACGAGCTATATTTATAGCTAACGAGCTATATTTATAAGGCAAAGCTAAAAACAGGTTGCATTGATACACGTTTTTCCATTACCATCAGTTACACTGTGATGAAGGTGAATTTCGTGTAAGATTCATAACATATACGGTGTTTTGCATGTAAGAGTTTCCATGATGAAAGCATTGTTGACTCTGATGAGGACTAACGTTACAGTCCGGTGACAAGTACCGCATCGTCGGTTCGAGGACAGGTCCGGGGTCGAGGGCGAAGCAGAGGAGGTCGTTCAAGAGTGCGGGCAGGGTCCGAGGAAGTAGTTTTTGCCTTGTTTGCCTTCGCTGACTGCATATGCAGGTGCTTTGAATTTTGAATGCTCTTTCTCTGCCATAATTTTACTCTTCGTAGGTTCCGCGCATCTCTTGACTTGCACTCCTCAAATCAAACGGGTGCGAGCGCATATGGGCAGATCTAGCAACGGGGTGGTAGCCATGGTTGCGAGAGTGAGTGACAGCACGAGACATGAAGGCATCTGATTGGTTCTTTACATTCGCACCGAATGGCAGTGATTGGTCAGGCAGTTTTTACTGTCCTGCAGCTGCTACAGATTTTTTTTCATTCCTTTTTCTGAACACATAATGTATTGACTACTATCAGAATGGAAGGACCATTTCACCCAGTATAAAAAAAAGTGTTTCTGAACAGGATTACCTACCCTACCTTTAAGCCATACACATATTATCAAAACTAGAACAGATTAAAAACGAATTTACGCTTTTATGTTTGGGTCTATAGGTAAGTGCAGAGTGAAGATGTTCCTCTATGGCTCTGGGTTAGTGTACAGAGTAGGCTAAGAGTAAGGGTAGCTGTAACTCAATCCAAGTAACTTAAGCAATTCACTAACAAAACACTTGTAACTTCTGTTACAGCTATTGAGACATCAATTAAGCATTGCTGATACAAATGAAGGTTTTCAAATAAAATATGTTTTATTAAACAATGACAGACAACAAAAAATGTGTGCTTGTGTGAGTGTGTGTGTGAACAAGAAAAACAAAAACCAGGGGCAGGTGATCCATGAAACAGACAGGACTGGTGATGGCCATAACAATCCTAGAGGTCCAGCATTGTTCACACAAGCTGCTTCACTCAAGACAACAAAACATAATGAAAAGTTAGTATATCCCAAAAAATTAAATTAAGATTAACATTAAAATTAATTAAGTCGCTATAAAGGTGGCAGCGATTCATTACCGAGCTCTTACTGTCACAGCTGACGAAGTCGCGCTAGCTAGCTAGCAGGCAGTGCTTGAAAATTGGTTGAAACAACCAACATAAAATATAAATAATTACGCCGTGCATATACAAATGAAGACCAGTATAAGCATCGCAAAGGGCCTCTGATACAATATAGACAGTTGACAATTCAAAAGAGGTCGATATTTCAGCAATTTACCTCTGGAACAACTCGACGCGCAGCAATGTTAGTGAATGGTGTCCAACGACCAAATGACAGTGTTTGGAACTAATCCGATCTTCAAATCCCGGAAGTAGGCGGTTAAAAGCGCCGCCATTTTTTACAACGGAGGTCTATGGGAGTGTTGCAACTCTTTCTCTCTATGGCTCTGGGTATATCCATCTAAATGGAAGGAAAGTGTCATATCTCAATATGTCCCAGTTCAGGCAACATTGGGAGATGTTGGACCGATAAATATTATTAACTAATCCTTGGTTACATTTAAGGATTATCTATAGTTAATAATATTTATTATATAATATCCTTAAACGTTTGGAAGAAAGCAGCGAAATTAAGCAATTTGAAAGATTCCATGGTATGCTGCGCTGGTGTGATGGTTTGCTCCCAACAAAACTGTCAGAAAGTCCGTCCTACAACTGAAAACAGGCAGCGGTTTCTGACAGACTGATATCATAGTTGCTACTTCTGATGCAATAGCCAGTTCCAGCCGTGCTCTCCCTGATATTGTTCAATGTTGTGCATTCATGCAACAAATACCACAACACAACTTGATAACATCACATAACTTTCCTTACCATCCTGAGATTGTAAATGGATGTCACCTACTGCCTGACAAGTGCTATTAAAGAGAGGTTTGACAAAGATATACTTCTCCTGTGCCTGATTCTCTTACCGGAATCACTGTCCATAATTGTACGCTTACAGAACTGTAAATTAACAAAGGTTATCAGAGGTGCTACTCTACAACAAAAACAGATGACAGGTTTAAAGGATAGATGAATAAAGGCTTAACTGCCCATTGGAAATTTATGAATAAAGGAGAAACTTAAGAGCTTTCAGATGCTTAAAGGAAATTATGTGCTAGAACCAAGAATTGTATAGGTATCTCCAATTGAGTTAGGGTTAGGTTTTCAACCTGTGTGATCTTCCAAGGGGGCTGCGAGGTCAAGTCAAGTCAAGTATATTTGTATAACACTTTTCACAATACAAATTGTATCAAAGCAGCTTCACAGTATTAAATTAAAATAATACAACAAGGTTTGTTTCTAGTGAAATTTATTGATTGATAAAATTTAATTAAATATTCCCAAAATATCCCCAACTGAGCAAGCCAAAGGCAACAGTGGCAAGGAACCGAAAAACTCCATCAAGTGACCTAATGGTGTCCTAAAACTCTGTCAGGTAGCCCAATGGAGAAAAAAAAAAAAAAAAACAGGCTCAGTCGGGGGCCAGTTCTCCTCTGGCGTTTATGAACTAGAGACCAGATTTAACTGTAAGATTAAAAATATTATATGAATGCCTGACTGAAAAGATGCGTCTTTAATCTAGTTTTAAACTGGGAGAGCGAGTCTGAGCAACGAACACTATCAGGAAGGCTATTCCAGAGTTTTGGAGCTAAATGTGAAAACGCTCTCCCTCCTTTGGTGGATCTGGATATCCTAGGTATGACCAAAAGCCTTGAATTTAGTGATCTTAAAGGGATACTCCACTTTTTTCGGAAATATGCTCATTTTACATCTCCCCCAGAGTTAAACAGTTGAGTTTTACCGTTTTAGAATCCATTCAGCCGAACTCCGGGTCTGACGGTACCACTTTTAGCATAGCTTAGCACAGATCATTGATTCTGATTAGTCCAGTAGCATTTCTTTCAAAATGACCAAAGAGTTTCAATATTTTTCCTATTTAAAACTTGACTCTTCTGTAGTTAAACCGTGTACTAAGATCGACGGAAAATGAAAAGTTGCGATTTTCTAAGCCTATATGACTAGGAACTACTCTCATTCCGGCGTAATAATCAAGGAACTGTGCGGCTGTACCATGAGTGCAGCAGGCGTAGTGATATGACGCAGCGCCTGAAAATAGGTCTAATAGGTTAGACAAACTTAGTCCCAGTCACGTTGGAAGAAGTTACCGAGCTGGGGACTATTTTCAGGCGCTGCGTCATATCATTACGCCTGCTGCACCCATGGTACAGACACACAGTTCCTTGATTATTACGCTGGAATGAGAGTAGTTCCTAGCCATATCAGCCTAGAAAATCGCAACTTTTCATTTTCCGTCGATCTTAATACACGGTTTAACTACAGAAGAGTCAAGTTTTAAATAGGAAAAATATTGAAACTTTTTGGTCATTTTGAAAGAAATGCTACTGGACTAATCAGAATCAATGATCTGTGCTAAGCTATGCTAAAAGTGGTACCGTCAGAACCGGAGTTCGGCTGAATGGATTCTAAAACGGTAAAACTCAACTGTTTAACTCTGGGGGAGATGTAAAATGAGCTTATTTCCGAAAAAAGTGGAGTATCCCTTTAAAGAGCGCGATGGATTATAGGGCGATAGAAGATCCGTTAAAGAGACTGGAGCTAAGCCGTTTAGGGCTTTATAAGTCAGTAGCAATACCTTGTAATTATTACGGGACTTTATAGGTAACCAATGTAGTGATGTTAAAATCGGTGTTATATGATCATATTTTCTAGTAAGAACTGTAGCGGCGGCATTCTGGACTAACTATAGCTTGTTTATTAAGGATGCAGGACAACCGGCTAATAAAGCATTACAGTAATCTAGTCTCGAGGTCATGAATGCATGAACTAACTTTTCTGCATCAGAAACAGATAGCATATTACGTAGCTTAGCAATGTTTCTAAGGTGGAAAAAGGCTGTTCTTGTAACATATGAAATATGATTTTCAAAAGACAGGTTGCAATCTAGTATAACACCCAGGTCTTTTACTGTAGAGGATAAAGTAACAGGACATCCTACGATGTTAAAGTTGTATTGTGAGAGGTTTTGTGGGCGTTTTTTTGAACCGATAAGTATAACCTCTGTCTTGTCTGGATTTAATAAAAGAAAATTATGCGTCATCCAATCTTTTATATCTTTAATGCACTCTGTCAATTTGGATAATTTAGCGTTTTCATCCGGCCGTGATGAAATATAGTTCTGCCAGAAAGACTCGGGAGAATAAATACTTGTAACAGTTATGCATTTATTGACAGCCCAGCAAGCAATGTATGCAATTAAGTTCTTTGGCGTAGGCCCCGTCCGTAACTCGCAATCCGAGGGTACGGATTCAGCATTTCCTGCCTGAAGAATAAGGCAGGGGCGCAGCCGACCCCCAAAAAAAGGTGGAAGAGTAATTCCACTGGGACGGGGCCCACCCCCAAAGAACGGAAGAAAAGTATACCCACCAGCCATATATCGTGAAGTTCCTAAAGTATAGAAAGAAAAATAAACTTAGCGAGCAAGCAAGATAGACATGGAATGCAACAATTCTCATAGGCCGGTAGCTTAATATAGAGTTCCATTTATCATCGAGGGGACAGTAATAATGTAAAATGTGAGTCGAGGCCGCGCTGAGCCACACATAGAAGAGGCCGTGCTGAGCCTCACATAGAAGCCGCGCTGAGCCACACATAGACGAGGCCGCGCTGAGCCACACATAGAAGAGGCCGCGCTGAGCCACACATAGACGAGGCCGCGCTGAGCCACACATAGACGAGGCCGCGCTGAGCCACACATAGACGAGGCCACGCTGAGCCACACATAGACGAGGCCACGCTGAGCCACATAGACGAGGCCACGCTGAGCCACACATAGACGAGGCCACGCTGAGCCACACATAGACGAGGCCACGCTGAGCCACACATAGACGAGGCCACGCTGAGCCACACATAGACGAGGCCGCGCTGAGCCACACATAGACGAGGCCGCCCTGAGCCACACATAGACGAGGCCGCGCTGAGCCACATAGACGAGGCCGCGCTGAGCCACACATAGACGAGGCCACGCTGAGCCACACATAGACGAGGCCGCGCTGAGCCACACATAGACGAGGCCGCGCTGAGCCACACATAGACGAGGCCACGCTGAGCCACACATAGACGAGGCCACGCTGAGCCACACATAGACGAGGCCACGCTGAGCCACACATAGACGAGGCCACGCTGAGCCACACATAGACGAGGCCACGCTGAGCCACACATAGACGAGGCCACGCTGAGCCACACATAGACGAGGCCACGCTGAGCCACACATAGACGAGGCCACGCTGAGCCACACAGACGAGGCCACGCTGAGCCACACATAGACGAGGCCACGCTGAGCCACACATAGACGAGGCCACGCTGAGCCACACATAGACGAGGCCACGCTGAGCCACGCATAGACGAGGCCACGCTGAGCCACGCATAGACGAGGCCACGCTGAGCCACGCATAGACGAGGCCACGCTGAGCCACGCATAGACGAGGCCACGCTGAGCCACGCATAGACGAGGCCACGCTGAGCCACGCATAGACGAGGCCACGCTGAGCCACACATAGACGAGGCCACGCTGAGCCACGTAGACGAGGCCACGCTGAGCCACACATAGACGAGGCCGCGCTGAGCCACACATAGACGAGGCCACGCTGAGCCGCACATAGACGATGGCAACTAAGCCACGTAAAGGTGACATGTTGGCCACACAGACGAGTAACGCCCAAGACTATCTACAGATAGATAGAGCATGACACCACCACCAGTAGTTGCATAATAATTTACCTGACATTGCTGGAGAGCTTGCTGAGCTTCAAGGATTGTTTTTGAATCAGGTCTTACAGTATATAAGACTCGGATGCAGAGGAAGACCATCTGCCCAGGATCTTGATGGCTGAAGTAGAAATGCCGTGTGGCTGCTGTAGTGGCTGCCCCGATCCTGAAGGAATGACCAGTATACTGGGAGGGAGATAACTGCAGCTTGAGGACAGAAACTAGAGTCTCCTGATCCAGGCTTTAGAGAGAGGTGCTTCGTTAGGTAGGATAAATAGGGGGGAGTGATCTGAGAATCTAGGGCAGATTTTTAGGAATTTAATCATAGATGAGAAGGAACAGAATTTATTGCAAATTTAAGAAATTGTTTATGTGATACCAGAACTTGAGTCATTCTAGAGTACATTCTGCAAAGTTACAACACTCAAAGTTCAATCATGGAAGATTTTCATTCAAAGAGATTGCTTTAAGGACTACGCCAAACGCTAAGAGGGACTGCGCGGCATTCCTCCCAGGTTAGAGGCATCACAACCGTAAAATTACATAAATCCAGCCCCTGGAATAAGATTAAAGGATATCAAGACAGAATGAGCTAATCAATGACTAGAAGAGAACTACGCATTAGCTGCATAAACATCAACTAACCGTCCGGAAATGAGGTCTACGTGATCTTGGGTCTCTCCAACTTTAACTGACTCGAGCGAAAGTTTTGGAATTTGTCTGTGAGAGGCAAGCGAAGCTGTAATATGAGCTGTTGAATCTCCACCCCCTGTGCCGGGAGCAGTAGCCGACTGCATCCAAGGGATAGACAAGAACTATGCGCTTTACTCACCCTCAAATGACAATTCCGGCATACTATACGGAAATATCTGTGGGGCTTTCCGAGCCAAACCCGCATAGAAATAGGAAAGGTTAGGAATGTGCGCAACCTTAATCATGAAATTAGAGACTACGGATTACCAGATAACGTTTGGAAATAGCATGACCGTCTGACGAGAAGATCTGCCTTAGTGATGCAACCGAGCTTCGTTAGCACATACAACACAAGTTTTGCCACCACTTTGACCCAAAAGGACGTAGTAGCCGCTATAGGATAATTCAGTGAAGTGTGGATGACAAAGCCTGAGCAGGCTTGGTAATACGTCTGACCTTTGCTGTGCCGGATGTCCAAATCTGGGATTTGACATGCACCCTTCACCTAACTAGCTGGATCGGGTCGCTTAATTAGCCACTGAGTGGGCCAGCGTTAACAGACAAGATAATTGCCCTGCTTTGAAGAGAGATACTCATAGTGAATTTTGATGACCGAGCAGAGAATCATATACTACTTAAATACAAATACTTTTTATTTTTATCCACTAAATCTTAATCTTAGTACGATACTTACCTGAAGTAAGGTGACGGTATACCGATAAGATACTACCTCGATACACTTGATATTCTATTGTTGACTTAAGCGTGGAAGCAATTTCTCAGCTGTGCAGCATGTACCTGACATTACTCTCGAGTTGCTCTTGTAGAGATTAAGTCTTATACGTGACCGGGAGATCGCTGTCCATGACAACCAAGTGAGTCCCTTGGATAGAAAAATACATGAACATTTAATCATAGTCAAGTCAAGTCATCTTCATTTATATAGCACTTTTAACGATGTAACGTAAACTGTTTAAAGAGTCTTTACAGTAATAAACGGATAATTTAAGGTAACAGATTGTTTTGGCTTTATAGCTGCTCTTGAATGAAGATATTTTCCAGCTGAAGTTAGTTTTAATTGATTCACTTCCGTTGCACGGATTATTAGTTATTAAATAAGACAACATCGATCTCTCTACACAGCCTTTAAACGCGACCTGTGAGAATGCTGATGGCGCTCACGTGCGCATTAATTAAGAATTAATTCTATGTTATGCGCATGTGAATATATGTACGCAGGTTTGTAATTCCCAACAAACCAAGCCTTAAACTACTTGTCTGGCCTTAAATTGATACAGATCATACAGATGAGTCTCTTGACTGTGATTTGTTTGAATGATATAATCTAACATAACTGTTAGTTCTACTGTGTTAAGCACGTTGACCTTCACCTGAGCATCCTTAGACTGCTTTCTCTGTAATTGATATTGATACCTAAAACATAAATATTTTTATGACACACATCAGTGGATTAAAGTAGTCGCCAAGAAAATTAGTGTTACAAAGATTGTACCATGTTTCTGTTATTGTAGGACTTAATTATTACAAGTTATGAATTACAAAATAGTGTAAAACGGTTGTTAGAGAATTTCCAGCACTTGTAAATGTATAATTTACTGTCTTTGTATAATATACTCCTACTACGTATACACATACCCAACATAGCCACATTTGCATTTGCATAACATAATAACCAACTGTTCTCTTAAGCTCAGCTTTTTCCTTTAAATATGGTAGTCATGTATTAACATGTAAAAATAGCCGGACATCTGTGTAAATGCGATGATGAATTAAGAGAAAGCAAATAACGAGTTGAATTAGGTATTGCTCCTTTAAGTGGAACGCACTCTCTGGTAAGTGGGCAGACGGTATGAGAGCGCGATCTGTGAATATAGCATAAGTGAAAGCCGGTTAATATTTTTGTTACTCATGCTGGTTTATTTCGAATCAGTAACGCAGTTGTTCGTGGAGTATTTGCAAACTGCTCATGTGTGTGTGGGATCGACGACGCTGAAAATACACTAACACTGCGCTGCCTGTGGGATATCGGTTACGTGAATATTGCTAACATATGCTACAACCATTCAAACGAGCAACCCGGCCCTACTGTATAGCTTTACAGTATGCTGCCTTGCAGATTGCAATCTGTATCAGCAGTTAAGAAAACTACCGCGTCACCACAGTCGCGAATGAATTGCTGGTGAAGGGAGCAGCAGAGTAGCCAAATGAATATAGCCTACTTACGTTACCTGACTGAAGTTTGAATGTTTGATCATGAGAGAGGATGTTAACGTGGCTGCTGGAAGCGCCTACCAAACGTGAAAGCCGACTTGAAAGCCTTGAAAGTGAAATTTGAACTTGAACTTGAAATCATCAAGCATCTCTCATGAGATTAGTATTTTAAAGCCGCCACGCGCTGCCTGGTTCCTACGCGGGTCTCGCACTCGCGCGCCGTCAGAGTTGGTAAAATCAACGATATGATTTTGAGTTGTAACTGAAATCAAGACGCGGGTGAGTGAACGCCGGCATCGGTTTCTGCAAACCAAGTGAAAGCGTCAGCATCTGCGAACTCAGACAAGTGTAAGTACGGGTCTTTTATACTTCTAGTATTAGAACGTGATTGGCTAGATGAGAAGGTAGTAAGTGACGCAACAATTGAGTCTTCCTGACAGAACTTTACGCTAAGCTTTCATATTTGAGTGTCATCAGCATAACAATGGAAACTAATTCCATGTTTCCTTATAATATTTCCAAGTGGCATCATATATACTGAGAATAACAGAGGGCCTAACACAGATCCCTGCGGCACTCCATAGTTTACTGGAGTTATGATCGATTTTTCTCCATTTAAATAGACAAAATGGTAGCGGTCAGATAAGTATGATCTAAACCAGCTTAATGCTTGTCCTTGAACACCAGTATAATTTTGTAGTCGATCTAAGAGTATTGTGTGATCTATAGTATCGAACGCAGCACTAAGATCAAGTAAAACTAGTATTGAGATACAGCCTTGGTCAGAAGCTAAGAGTAAATCATTTGTGATTTTAACGAGCGCAGTTTCAGTGCTATGATGCGGCCTGAATCCAGACTGAAACTTTCATTTTCTTGCATTCTCTTTCTATTTTCTCGGTGAAGAAGTTCATGAAATCACTACTAAACTGTAACGGGATATTTTGTTCAGGTGATGCTTGTTTATCTGTTAGTCTAGCCACGGTGTTAAATAAAAACCTTGGATTGTTTTGGTTGTTTTCTATTAGTTTGCGGCGATGCTCAGCCCTGGCCGCTTTTAGGGCCTTTTTATAACGTGACATACTGTCTTTCCACGCGATTCTAAAGACCTCTAAATTAGTTTGTTTCCATTTACGCTCTAAATTACGGGTTTCTGTCTTTAAAACATGCGTAGTATTGTTGGACCATGGTGCTTTAATTTTTGCTCTGACCTTTTTTAATTTAATGGGTGCAACAATATCCAATGTTCTGGATAGAGTGGTGCTCATAGTGCTAGTTAGTTCTTCTAGTTCATCTGTTTGTTTGGGTTCAGGCAGCAGCTGAGACAGATCAGATAAGCAATTTGAGAAATGATCTATGGTGGATGGAAGGATTGTTCTGCCTGGTCGATAACGCGGCGCAGCATGATATATTACAGGAGTACGTAATATGCAAGTTACCATGTAATGGTCAGTTACATCATCACTTTGTGGAATGATATCTATATCGGTTGGATCGGTTCCATATGATATAATTAAATCGAGTGTATGATTAAGACGATGAGTTGGTCCGGTGACGTTTTGCTTGACCCCAAAGGAGTTTAATAAATCTGTAAACGCAGCCCCTAACGCATCATTTGAATTATCTACGTGTATATTAAAATCTCCAACAATTAATGCTTTATCGACATTGACCAATAGATCTGAGAGAAAATCTGCAAACTCTTTTAGGAAATCAGCGTAAGGCCCTGGCGGTCTATATACGGTAGCCAAGGCTAGAGATAATAGGGATTTTTTTTCTTACATCTGAGAGCGTAACATTTAGTACAAGTACTTCAAACGAATTAAACTTGTCACCTGTTTTCTGGGTAACATTAAGAATATCTCTATAGATTGTTGCAACACCGCCGCCACGACCAATCAGACGGGGCTCATGCTTATAACAGTATCCTTGCGGAGTAGACTCATTAAGGCCGAAATAATCATTTGGGTTAAGCCAGGTTTCAGTAAGGCAAAGTACATCGAAGCTATTATCTGTGACTATTTCATTTACAATAACTGCCTTAGGTGTGAGTGATCTAATGTTTAGAAGACCTAGCTTTAGAAATTGTTTTTGTTCACTAATAGCAAGATTTTCTGTTTTAATAACAATTAGATTTTATTTCCGTATGCCGCAGCCTAATATCGTTCACTCCCGCGTGCAACACGACGGCTCCGACACGCTCGTCACCGTTCAAGATCTCGGGTACCCGCGCAGCGATATCAAAAACATGAGCACCAGGAAAGCAGTGACTGCACAACTTACTTTTACCTAACGTAGCGTGGACGTGCCGGACGATGGAATTGCCGATGATCACAGCATCGCGTTCCGTTTCGCGAAGAGGGGAGAAGCGGTTCTGGGTGGAGTTCTCGAAAACCGGGAAGGGCGGAGAGAATCTTGCTCTGGTCCTGGCCTGCGTCTTCCGATGCGGAACCACCCAGGCTTCGTGGTGGCGTGTCGGAGCCGGAGTAAATGAAACCTTGGCTGATCGTGACCTGGGCGCTCGGGACCAATGCTGAGAGACGCACGGAGTAGACGAGGTCGGGGTCAGCGGATTACTAAGTCACTGATTTGTGTGCATCGGCGCGTGATGTTTCAAGAGCTAAACGCCGGTCTCTCAGCTCGGCTTGTTTCTCTAAATGGTCATGGATCTGCTTCTCTATAGCTTCCAGCTCAGACTGCACCGCGTGCAGCTCGAATGTATCCTCATCTGCACCAAAAGGTAGATAACATACATCTGATATATTTGCCATTTTAACAGATGGACAGTAAGTTAGCAACGATGCTACCAGTGATGCTATCAATATTAATACTAATTTATGATTGAAGTCTTGGATATAATTTGTCTTTTTAGTGGTACGGGTGTAATGTAGATCGCACGATAGGCGAGAAAAATGTTAGTTTGTAAGTGAATGTAAAGAAGACGTGCTCAGCCGTGACCCACGAGGTGACTTAAAATTAATTTAAATATATCAATATAATTCATGAATTTTATTATTAATACGTTAAATAAAAAAAAAGGATCATCCATCCATCCATCCATCTATATCCGCTTATCCGGGGCCGGGTCGCGGGGGAAGCAGTCTAAGCAGGGATGCCCAGACTTCCCTCTCCCTAGACACTTCCTCCAGCTCTTCCGGGTGGACACCGAGGCGTTCCCAGGCCAGCTGGGAGACATAGTCCCTCCAGCGTGTCCTAGGTCTTCCCCGGGGTCTCCTCCCGGTGGGACATGCCCGGAACACCTTCCCAGGAAAGCGTCCAGGAGGCATCCGGAAAAGATGCCCGAGCCACCTCAGCTGGCCCCTCTCGATGTGGAGGAGCAGCGGCTCTACTCTGATCTCCTCCCGAGTGACCGAGCTTCTCACCCTATCTCTAAGGGATCGCCCAGCCACCCTGCGGAGAAAGCTCATTTCGGCCGCCTGTATCCGGGATCTTGTCCTTTCGGTCATGACCCACAGCTCATGACCATAGGTGAGAGCAGGAACGTAGATTGACCGGTAAATCGAGAGCTTTGCCTTGCGGCTCAGCTCCTTCTTCACCACGACAGACCGGTACAGCGACCGCATTACTGCAGAAGCTGCACCGATCCGTCTGTCAATCTCCCGTTCCATCCTTCCCTCATTCGTGAACAAGACCCCAAGATACTTAAACTCCTCCACTTGAGGCAGGAACTCTCCACCAACCTGAAGTGGGCAAACCACCCTTTTCCGACTGAGAACCATGGCCTCGGATTTGGAGGTGCTGATTCTCATCCCAGCCGCTTCACACTCGGCTGCAAACCGTCCCAGTGCATGCTGAAGGTCCTGGTCTGATGGGGCCAGCACGACAACATCATCCGCAAAGAGCAGAGATGAAATTGTGTGGTCCCCAAACCTGACCCCCTCCGGCCCCAGGCTGCGCCTAGAAATTCTGTCCATAAAAATTATGAACAGAACCGGCGACAAAGGGCAGCCCTGCCGGAGTCCAACATGCCCTGGGAACAAGTCTGAATTACTGCCGGCAATGCGAACCAAGCTCCTGCTCCGGTCATACAGGGACCAGATAGCCCTTAGCGAAGGGCCCCGAACCCCATACTCCCAGAGCACCCTCCACAAGATGCTGCGAGGGACACAGTCGAATGCCTTCTCCAAATCCACAAAGCACATGTGGATTGGTTGGGCAAACTCCCATGAACCCTCCTACACCCTGTAGAGGGTATAGAGCTGGTCCAGTGTTCCACGACCGGGACGAAAACCACACTGTTCCTCCTGAATACGAGGTTCTACTATCGGCCGGATTCTCCTCTCCAGTACCCTGGCATAGACTTTCCCGGGGAGGCTGAGAAGTGTGATCCCCCTATAGTTGGAGCACACCCTCCGGTCCCCCTTCTTAAAAAGAGGGACCACCACCCCGGTCTGCCAGTCCAAAGGTACTGTCCCCGACCGCCACGCAATGCTGCAGAGGCGTGTCAGCCAAGACAGCCCCACAACATCCAGACACTTGAGGTACTCAGGGCGGATCTCATCCACCCCCGGTGCCTTGCCACCGAGGAGTTTCTTGACTACCTCGGTGACTTCAGCTTGGGTGATGGACGAGTCGTCTCCGAGCCCTCAGCCTCTGCTTCCTCAATGGAAGACGTGACGGCGGGATTGAGGAGATCCTTGAAGTATTCCTTCCACCGTCCGGTGATATCCCCAGTGGAGGTCAACAGCTGCCCACCTCCACTGTAAACAGCATTGGTAGGGCACTGCTTCCCCCTCCTGAGGAGCCGGACGGTTTGCCAGAATCTCTTCGAGGCAGACCGATAGTCCTTCTCCATGGCCTCACCGAACTCCTCCCAGGCCTGAGTTTTTGCCTCCACAACCACCCGGGCTGCAGTCCGCTTGGCCCGTCGGTACCCGTCAACTGCCTCAGGAGTCCCACAAGCTAGCCAGACCCGATAGGACTCCTCCTTCAGCTTGACGGCATCCCTTACTTCCGGTGTCCACAAGCGGGTTTGGGGATTGCCGCCTCGACAGGCACCGGAGACCTTACGGCCACAGCTCCGAGTGGCCGCGTTGACAATGGAGGTGGAGAACATGGTCCACTCGGACTCAATATCTCCAGACTCCCTCGGGATCTGGTCGAAGCTCTGTCGGAGGTGGGAGTTGAAGATCTCTCTGACAGGGGATTCGGCCAAACGTTCCCAACTTCACCCGAGTGTCCAAGACATATGGCCGGAAGTCAGATGAAACAACCACAAAGTCGATCATCGACCTTCGGCCTAGGGTGTCCTGGTGCCATGTGCACTGATGGACACCCTTATGCTTGAACATGGTGTTCATTATGGGACAAGCTGTAACTAGCAGAGAAGTCCAATAACAGAACACCACTCGGGTTCAGATCAGGGGGGCCGTTCCTCCCAATCACGCCCCTCCAGGTGTCACTGTCACTGCCCACGTGGGTGTTGAAGTCCCCCAGTAGAACGACGGAGTCGGAACACTTTCCAGCATCCCTCCCAGAGACTCCAAGAAGGCCGGGTACTCTGCACTGCCGTTTGGCCCGTAGGCACAAACGACAGTGAGAGACCTATCCCTGACCCGAAGGCGCAGGGAAGCGACCCTCTCGTTCACCAGGGTGAACTCCAACACATGGCGGCTGAGCTGGGGGGCTATAAGCAAACCCACACCAGCCCGCCGCCTCTCACCATGAGCAACTCCAGAGTGGTGAAGAGTCCATCCTCTCTCGAGGAGTGTGGTTCCAGAGCCCAAGCCGTGCGTGGAGGTGATCCCAACTATCTCTAGTCGGAATCTCTGAACCTCACGCACAATCTCAGGCTCCTTCCCCGCCAGAGAGGTAACGTTCCATGTCCCTAGAGCTAGATTCCGCGTCCAGGGATCGGGTTGTCTAGGCCCCCGCCTTTGACTGCCGCCCAATCCACTTAGCACAGGCCCCTTACGGTCTGTCCTGCAGGTGGTGGGTCCACGGGAGGGTGGCCCCACGTCGCTCCTTCGGGCTGAGCCCGGCCAGACCCCATGGGGGAGGCCCGACCACCAGGCGCTCGCATACAAGCCCCAACCCCGGGCCTGGCTCCAGGGTGGGGCCCCGGCTGCGCCATGCCGGGCGACGTCATGGTCCTCAAATTTATAGTCTCATAAGGCTTTTTTGAACCGCTCTTAGTCTGACCCGTCACCTAGGACCTGTTTGCCTTGGGAGACCCTACCAGGGGCATATAGCCCCAGACAACATAGCTCCTAGGGTCATTTGGGTACTCAAACCCCTCCATCACGGTAAGGTGGCAGTTCAAGGAGGGGGCAAAAAAGGATCAATTTAATTAAATTTAATTAAAACAAAGCACCACCTCTCTCGTATGTATTCTGTGATTTGTTTCGGAGCAGCCCAAGCTGTTTCTCATCGTGCTGTGTGAAATACAGACTGAACGGCAAAACACCCAACCACTTCATGAACACAAGACACGCAAATTACATTGCTAAAAAGTTTTAGATGGGTGACGATTATAATGACGGTAAAGACGATTACAGTGACATACAGGAGTCCATTAGGCATGCGCAAGTCCGTTCAATGCGCAAACAAAGAAAAAGGGGGTGCTTAATCAACTACTGATTTAGAGCAGGCTAAAGGATATGTATCAAGGAAAGTAGATAATGGGTTATTAAGAGTACGTTTACATGACAACCATATGGTAAAAATGGAGAAATTTTTCCTAGTTTTACACGTACAGATGACACCATTGTCAAAACGATCCCCATTTACATGGATCCGCGAAAACAACTAAAAATGCTGTATTCTGCTGCCAGGCCGTTGGATGGCGATTAAATACGTAATTGACATTTAATATGGATGTGCAAGATGTCATCGTCTTCAGATATTTGCATTTTTGTTGTTTACTTGAAGATTGTTTTCAAAAATGTGCACTTTGAAACTCATTTTCAAAACGATGCATTTTCTGGCACCCAAAACACTGTTGTTGTGTAAATGAACGGCCAAAATGCATAAAAAGTTTTATGTTTATAGTTGAAAACGGTGTCGTGTAAACAGCCCCTAATTTTTTTTTTTTTTTTTTTTATAAATTAGATGTCTGTAAAAATGTCATCTCAAAGTTGTATAATGATTAAGCAACAGTCATATAGATCCAATTGTTGGCGAAAGTGCAGGGTTGACAAGGCAAATCATTTCCACAGTTTCTGAAGCTGTCTTTTAATTAATCAGTATTGATATGAGATACATAAATGTCTAGAAATTATTCTTAAGATTCAAATTTCTTTTAGTTTTGAGGTGATGTACCTGTTCAGAATCCTAAAAATAGCAAGTAAGAAAGCTATTACAAGAAAGTGGCTGCAACCAACTTTGTCTACTCTTGAAGACTGGATGGACATAGTACATGGTATTTTTACAATGGAGAAGCTAACCTACGCTTTAAGACTTAAGTCTCAATTGTTTTCAGCACTGTATTCTTCATAGCAGCATTAAATCTTTGATATTTCTTATTGGTTATTCACTGTCACATTGGGACAGGTGATCACTTCGGTTTTCTTTATTATTTCCTTTGGCGGAATGTTTGAACTTGTATTGGAAGAGGTGAGTAGCAGGAGCCAACTTTCTGTTGACCGTATTGCATCAGTTTAATCATGTCTGCATATGCCTTGCTAAAATAAAAATAAAAAAGCAAGCTAAGATAGTGAGTATTCCTTTCGTAGAAAATGACAACTGAGTGTGAACGAGTCTCAAACCATCCCGTTACATAGCCTCTATGTGGCTACTGAATGCCACGAACATTAGTCAACAGAAAACGGCGCTTTGTTTTCAAGGATATTCCATTCATGCTCTGCATTGGAACGCAGTCGTGGATTGCAAGAAAAAACACACACGAGATGCACAGCGCTTGGACCACTATGTGAATCAGATTTTTTATGTATCTGCTTGCTGGTTATCTATTGGAGAAGCTATAGTTGGTTGTGCTTGATGTGAAGAGCGGATCCGTTTGTTTGGATAAACTACGGTGGACTGGAATTGCGTAGTTTATGTCATGTGTGTTACATGCAGCGCTGGGATCTGCATAATTTTGTGTTGAAAGTTTTATGTGCCGCTAAGGTTGTTTGATGAAAGAAAATGGATTAAGATGAGGCTGATGTGGTTATGGAGAGCAAAAGGGACCAAAAGCTCACATCAAAGGCTTAGGAGTTAAAGATTGAATCGCTACAAAAAAATAAACATGTGATTGCTTCAATAAAAGCGCTTATGCAAAATGATAAAAATTAATCCAAGGTTTGTTCTTTACTGGAAACACTGAAGCTTTTGAGAGATATCCCTTGTTGCACTTGCCCTCAATAGAAGCAGGAGTTGAGCTCTTAATTGGAGAAAATTTACCAGAGGCACTTGAGCCATGGCAGGTTGTTTACAGTCAAATGAATGGACCATATGCGGTAAAAACCATACTTGGATGGACAATGAATGGACCGCTAAAAGGCATGCAACTTTCTGTAATGACCAACCTCATGGGACTGTTAACAGGATCTCTGTCTCAAAATTGGATGAGCTTTGAAAACAACAGTTTAAGATTTCCCTGAAAATGCCTTGGATGAACTGGTAGGGGATGTCTAAAGAAGATAATCAGTTCATGGATCTTATGTATCAGTCTGTAAATCTGATAATTACTGCATTGGTTGGCCGCTCAAGAATAAAGATGTGGTCCTACCAAACAACAAAATACTGAATAATGGAATACCTACAGGAATGGCAGAAATGGTCTTGGGTCAGACATTTCGTAAGAATTGGGTCAATGTTTTGCAGTGGGTTTGTTTGTGTGTTGGGTGGGTGTTCTTGAATTTTTTTGTTTTGTTTGTTTGCTGTATTATTATTTTCAAATAGAGAATGTATAGGATTTATCCATGTCAAATGTATAAAAATATATTCTTTGGTTTCAAGTGATTTACTGTTTTTTTACAATTGCGAAAAAGCATTCACCAATACTTAAAGTACTTTATCTAAACACACCTACATCACACAATTTGGAAAGTAGTTAATATATTGGCCAAAACCACATTTTGTTAAAGGTCCTATGGCATGGATTATTTTATTATTTTATAATGTTTCCTGGGGTGCCCTTATATTGTTAGTATGTTTTTAGATAAAAAAAAATTCATATTTAAAAAATAAAAAGGCATATTTCCTAGCCTGATTTTAGCCTCTGATTTGAACGCTCTGTTTAAAGGGGCGTGTCTGCTGTGAGACTTCAGAGTAAACGCCCACTGCTGTGATTGGCTTACATGTTTGCATTTGAAATAGCTAGCATTACATGTGGAACTCTCTCGAAAACTTTTACTATTACAGCTATTATACGTTTTTACTATTACAGCTATTGGGATTAACAAATCGTGAGAAGTATTTAGATCTATTTCCATCACATAAAAGGTTGCAGTGATGAGCATTGAGCAGATGACAGCCTCATGTTGATCGCATGAATGAAGATCTTATCATTGCAACGCAGTTTCTGCACCCTCACTAATGATGTCACTGATTTCATAACAAGTTTTAGCAAGTGTCCAGATAAACTCGCACTGTGTGATTGACAGCTTAGGCGATTGGAAAGGGATTCTTTGATCTCTTTCTGTATATATTTTAATCACAGTTTAAATTTGATTATTTTCATCCTACTAAAAGAAACGACGTGAAGTTGATCGTTTAGTCACTGGCTTGATTTACTAATGCATAAACAGTATTGAACGATTTTGAGAGAAAGATTATCTTTCTGAACTTGAACAATTACACATCAGAAATTCACATAACCCACTGGTTCTTCAGAGGCTTGGATAAAGGAGCTAAAAAAATACTTCTGCCAGAAAGACTCGGGAGAATTAATGCTGTAGCATAGACATTTATTAATGAGCTCAGCAAGCAATCAAATTCTTTGGCGGAGGCCCCGTTCATGACTCGAATTCCAGGGGTATTGAATCAGCGACTGCTGACTGAAGATGAAGGCAGGGGCGCCGCTCACCCCCCGAGGCGATGAAGGGGGCCATCTGGTGGTGGTGGGGTGGATGGAAGGGAGGGCGTCTTGAAGACTTCAGGTTGGAGAGGAGAGCCCATTTAGTGATGTTGGGGATGGTGATGGTGGACACCTGGGTGGTCGTGATGGGGGGGATGGAGGAGAAGATCCGTCTTAGTGGTGGTGGGGAGGAAGGTGGTGGCTGGAGCAACAGCATCTGCGGACTCAGATATGAGTAAGTGCTGCCCTTTTATGCTACAGCAAGAAAATGAATGGGTAGTTGAAGAGGCAATTAGTGACGTAAATGATTGAGTCTCCCTGGCAGAACTTGCGCTAGCTTTATTTCTGCCAGAAAGACTCGGGAGAATTAATGCTGTAGCATTAGACATTTATTAATGAGCTCAGCAAGCAATCAAATTCTTTGGCGGAGGCCCCGTTCATGACTCGAATTCCAGGGGTATTGAATCAGCGACTGCTGACTGAAGATGAAGGCAGGGGCGCCGCTCACCCCCAAAAATAGGTAGATGGAGGATCCGTCAGAACGGGGCCCCCCAAAAACGGTTTGATGAGGTGACTTACCAGTCCTGAATCCTGAAATTCCTAATGAAGAGAGAAGAGAAAAAGAAAAATAATTAGAATTTAAGACCGAACTATTTGGGCAGAAACGTGAACGGACCATCAGCTATCGCGAATTTGGACGTAAGGTTTATGGCTACCGTCGCTTATAGTTATATAGGCCGCAGAACATCTTATAATACGGACACATGGGCCGCAGGCCAACTTTGATACGGACACGTGGGCCACAGCCATCTTTAGATACGGACACATGGGCCACAGGCCATCTTTTGATAAGGACACGTGGGCCACAGCCATCTTTAGATACGGACACATGGGCCACAGGCCATCTTTTGATAAGGACACATGGGCCACAGGCCATCTTTAGATACGGACACATGGGCCACAGCCATCTTTAGATACGGACACATGGGCCACAGGCCATCTTTTGATACGGACACATGGGCCACAGGCCATCTTTTGATACGGACACATGGGCCACAGGCCATCTTTTGATACGGACGCGAGGGCCACAGGCCATCTTTTGATACGGACACATGGGCAACAGGCCATCTTTTGATACGGACACATGGGCCACAGGCCATCTTTTGATACGGACACATGCCACAGGCCATCTTTTAATGCAGACATATAGGCCACAGGCCATCTTTAGCGGAACGGAAGCCTATGGTAATCTTTGATAGCGCTTTGGCGGGACGGGCGGTTTGGGCTGTATCTGCTTAAATTTACAGCATACAACGCCTGAATTTGGCAGAGATTATGCTATTTAGATGTATCAAGCCATGAGGCAACAACACCACCACCAGAAGTTAGATAAGGATTTTACCTTAACAGTTACTGGAGAGCTTGCTGAGCTTCGAGGATGAATTTAAGATCGGGTCTTATGTAGGACTCGAATGCTGAGGAGGACCATCTGCCCAGGATTTTGATGGCTGCTGGAGAGATACCTCGCTCGGCCGCTGTGGTAGCGGCTCCTATCCTGAAGGAATGCCCAGTGAACTGAGAGGGAGATAGGCTGCAGCTTTTAAGAGCGGAAGTGAGATAAGACCTGAACCAGGTTTGGGAGATAGGTGCTCCGTTTGGAAGGATGAAAAGGGGAGAAATAGCGGGGAGTCTAGGGCGAATTTTAAGTAAATTGAGCATAGAGGAAAATGGGCAAAAATCGCTATTAATTTTTGAAATAGTCAAGGTAGTACCGGATCCTTTGGAGTCGTTCTTAGAATGTTTGAGAAAAAGAGTGAAGAATTTTGGAAAAAAAATTACGTCTGAAAAGGAAAGACCGCGGGCTGGATCAAATTGGCATGTTGGAGAGGTGAATTCTCCTGGGCGCATGAAACCGTAGAAAGCTGTTAAAAATACTGCTTCTAGCAGGGTGTTAACATACGTGGAAAAAAGGCCATTGCGAACAGAAATGATTAGCCTATGAATTAAGGGTAGCGTCAAAGGCAGCCTTTTGTCGGGGACCGCTACGGAGGATTTAGCTATACCTTTGATCATTAATCGAATAGGAGAAGCGGAGAATAGGCTAGGGAAATCGGGGTTGTGATATTTGGCATAAAACTGAATGCCTGCAAGCAGTCTACGAATTGAAGAAATTTTTTGATGACGTTTGTCATAATTAAAAACGAGAAACGAGCAAACGGTCGAAATTAAAATAGGAAATAACGGAATTTGTAAAGAAAAACAAAACATTGAAAATGAATACCAGGCAGACGTATAAGCTTTAAGAGTGGATGAAGCAACGCCTTTAGACATGTAATATCTGGCTGAACGAAGTAAATCTCCTAGTATAAAGTTGTGGCTGACAGGGGGGGGCAGGGCGTTGAATCCTTGTCGGCTGTTGGGCAGAGCCGTCTGAATGTCTGAAAGCGAAAGCGAGAGAGTGCATCAGCAATAACATTGTAGTGCCCCGGAATGTGAGCAGCTTTAATGATGAAGTTGTGGGTGACGGATTGCCAGATTAGCCGACGCAAAAAAGGCATAATCATTGGGCAAGATGATCTGCCTTTATTAATAATAGCTACGACGGCTTCGTTGTCGCAGAACATGAGAATGCGTTTCCTCGACCAATCTGGACCCCAGATTACACTAGCGACGACTAGGGGATAGAGTTCATATAGCGCTGAAGAGAGCGATTTAGATGTTGATTTAGGAAATTCGCTCGACCATCTTTCTGCGAACCAGTGCCCTTGGAAATAACCCCCGAAGCCAACGGACGGAGCTGCGTCAGTGAATAATTGTAAATCGGCGGAAGATTCGAAAGCCTCGTTATAAAAGAAAGAAATACCGTTCCAATCATTTAGTAAGCGAGACCAAAACGAAATGTCAGACCAACAGCCTTCGTCTAACTGGACCGGATTACATAAATCGGGCACAGAATGAGCCGACGTAAGGAGACGAGATATGAAAGCTCTGCCTTGCGGGATGATGCTCATAGCGAAATTTAGGTGGCCCAGCAGAGACAATAAATCGCGCTTAGAAACGACATGAATTGAGGAAAAATTATCCAGAAAAGATCGGATTCTAATGAGCTTTTCGAGCGGAAGAGAGGCCTGCATTTTGACCGTATCGAGGGAGATACCTAAGAATTCAAGATTAGTGGAGGGGCCGAGAGTTTTCTCATGGGAGAGGGGAACGCCGACGTCGTTAAAGACCTGTTTTAGTATGTCGAGGACGGGGGAATGGGGTGAAGGAAAATCGATTAATAAGAAATCATGAAATTTGTACCGGCGTGGGCAGACTGATTTTGGGTGTGGATCCTTGCACAAGCAACAAATGTGAGCAAAACGGCAATTGTTAATAGTACATACAGCTTCATTAAACAAATTGCAAATAGGACTTTCGTTAAGTTCTGCGGCGGGGCGACCTCTGCTGTAGGAGCTCCGTCTTACATTTTCAGGAACGCGGACAGCACCCGAGCTGTTGCTAGAGAAAGCTTTCGGGCAGAAAGCAGCTGAATGTCCGTGAGCGCTGCAGATAGAACACGACAGGCTTCTTTGTCCACTGAAATGACGAACTAACAGTTCGGTATCAGTGACAGCCCAGTCCAGTCTTGAATTATAGAGAGTGATGTAAGACGCTGCTTTAGCTGAGAAGGATTTGTGATACTCATAAAATAAGGTTCCCCCATACCTTTGATTAAAGTCTGCCATCATTGAAAGATAGAGGTCTAGTTCTTCCCTCCTTTCTGGAAAAACTTGGCATAGCGTGTCCCTATAAACGCTAAATGCGATAACGAACTCGCCGAACGAAAGACTGCGAAGCAGGCGTGGGTCTGAAGTTTTGAGTAGGACCGCCACGTCACCACAATCCACCATTTTCCTATCGGCGGCCGGTGAAGGGAGGAGTAAGGAAGCCAGGTTAATGTCCTTACCTTGAATAATATTAGATCTGAGATGTGGCGATACTGTAGCTGCGGCGGGTGGAACAAAACGCCTACCGAATGCTTGAGCTGGTGTTGCCGTGGTGAGGTTAAAGATAGGAGAAGCCGGTGGAGCGGGGACACTTTGAAATGGTGACTGAGACATCAGGGTGGAGACTGGCAATGAGGTTGAAGTAGAAGGTAAGTTCGCTGGAAAATTACTAGTGGTGGAATGTTGAGCTGAGAAGTGATCTGAGCTGGAGTTGGGGTTGACGAAAGAGTTTTCGATTTTCGTCATTTTAGCCTGTAATCCTTGAACGGTCTGGGTTAGATTTTGGACTGCAGAGAAGAGCAGCTGAGAAGTGTCCGAAGGATCGGCAAGTTGTGTAGGAGGTGTTGTCGGTGCCGGTGTTCTTTTGGCTGGGCGAGGTGAAGATTTTGCTGCTCTTTTCCTGCCGGCTTTCTTCGGTTGTGCAGGAGCTGGGGCGATGTTGGAGTGTGGAGGAGTGGAAGTTGTTGGGTTACCCAGCGTGTTCTGGGCCAACAGTAATAGATCCTCCCTTTGGATATCATCGCTTACGGGAATGCCCACGTCTCCTAGAGCGTTAAAGATGTATTCAGAAGGCCGGCTGGTCCAAGCAGAAGATCGGCTTTGAATATGGGTACTGCGGCGTGTAACTGAAGGGGATGGCTGAACGGCATCATCTGAATCAGAGTAATTGCAAATGGATTGCGTGTCTTGAGACATGGTTAGGTCTGCTGCTGGTGCTAACAACTGGATTGGCTGGAGCAACAGCATCTGCGGACTCAGATATGAGTAAGTGCTGCCCTTTTATGCTACAGCAAGAAAATGAATGGGTAGTTGAAGAGGCAATTAGTGACGTAAATGATTGAGTCTCCCTGGCAGAACTTGCGCTAGCTTTATTTTTGTGTTCATTTGTACATCCAAACACTGAGCAACTGCCATGACTGCCAAAAACCAATATCGCGCTCGTATAGCTCATATTCTCATGGGCGGGCCAAATTCTCTTTGCAGGCAAATAAGAGAAAGGGGAGGTGACCTTTCCCCTTATGACGACATAAGGGGAAGATTCCAAATTCGCCTGTCTGAGATTTCATTTTCTCAAAGGCGAAGCAGGATACCCAGGGCTTGGTTTACACCTATCACAATTTCTATCGACTGGGGGACCAAAGGCAGGCTAGGGGAACTCATATTAATGTTACACAAACTCAAAGTGAATTTTTCATGCCATGGGACCTTTAAATAAATACAAACTCTACATTTCAAAACACACAAAAAAAAACTTTTTCTACATATATTTAACTCTAGCAAAATACAACTAACAAGACTCAAAATAGAATAAATCTGTCAAAACATTAGCACTAGTTTTCTATCCAACACAAACATATAGTCAATCATAGCGTAATGACTGTCAAAATACTAACATTTAATGGCATAACAAAAACTTACATCCATTGTTTTTTATATTTCAGTTTCCTTTTACTGTAAGCCATTCTACATTTTGGTTGAGTGTTTAATGTGTGCAACATACTATTCTAAAAGTGAATGAGTCATTACTTAATAGAATGTACAGTTTCTTTCTGGGGGTTGGGGTGTTGATGTTCAGATGGTGCCCCCATAGAGGGTGGAATGGTGCCCCCTTAGTTAGTGCCCTACGCAGACCGCATATTTTGGGTGTATGAAACTGTTTTTACTGAAATGAAAACATGAAATTGCTGCCAATGATCAACAACAAATCCAACATACATGGCCTTCGGTTAGTATGGAAGCTTTTTTTTCGGCACAGAATGAAAAAATATATAAAAGGTAATTGTGACTTCTCACAATTCTGACTTTTTTTTCTTGCAATTTTGAGTTCACATTCTGAGTATTGTAAGAAAAAAACTAGGAATAGAAAGAGAAAATAAACTGACTTGTGAGATAAAAAGTCACAATTACCTTTTACGTTTATTTTCTATTCCTTGGGAGAAATTAGCTTTCATAGGTTCCACATGTGTAAGGGTGAAAAACATAATGATGCAAAGTCCAACACACATTCTTCCTCTTCTCCCCTACCTCCTCTTCTCCCTTGTTCTGCTGTTTAAAAGCTGGACAAAAAGTTGTGGTAATGTAAATGTTTAGTTTTAAATTTACACTTGTAACACCCAGTGTGTGAATTTAACTTAAAATAAACAAAAAAGCTATTTAAAAAGTAGTTTATCCAATTAGTTGAAATAACAATTTGTCAGATGGTAAATGGACTGCATTTATATAGCGCTTTCACAGACCTATGGCCACCAAAGCGCTTTACATAATAGCCTCACATTCATTCACTCATTCATACACCGACGGCGGTGTCAGCCATGCAAGGCGTGCTGCGTAACACGAGAATGAACCTCATTGGTTCTTACAGAAGCTCAAACGTGCGGCGTAACACGAGAATGAACCTCATTGGTTCTTACAGAAGCTCAAACGTGCGGCGTAACACGAGAATGAACCCCAATGGTTCTTACAGAAGCTCAAACGTGCGGCGTAACACGAGAATGAACCTCACTGGTTCTAACAGAAGCTCAAACGTGCGGCGTAACACGAGAATGAACCCCAATGGTTCTTACAGAAGCTCAAACGTGCGGCGTAACACGAGAATGAACCTCACTGGTTCTTACAGAAGCTCAAACGTGCGGCGTAACACGAGAATGAACCTCACTGGTTCTTACAGAAGCTCAAACGTGCGGCGTAACACGAGAATGAACCTCATTGGTAATTGCAGAAGCTCAAACGTGCTGCGTAACACGAGAATGAACCCCAATGGTTCTTGCTGAAGCTCAAACGTGCTGCGTAACACGAGAATGAGCCCCAATGGTTCTTGCTGAAGCTCAAACGTGCTGCGTAACACGAGAATGAGCCCCAATGGTTCTTACAGAAGCTCAAACGTGCGGCGTAACACGAGAATGAACCCCATTGGTTCCTGCTGAAGCTCAAACGTGCGGCGTAACACGAGAATGAACCCCATTGGTTCCTGCTGAAGCTCAAACGTGCTGCGTAACACGAGAATGAACCCCAATGTTTCTTGCTGAAGCTCAAACGTGCTGCGTAACACGAGAATGAGCCCCAATGGTTCTTACAGAAGCTCAAACGTGCGGCGTAACACGAGAATGAACCCCATTGGTTCCTGCTGAAGCTCAAACGTGCGGCGTAACACGAGAATGAACCCCATTGGTTCCTGCTGAAGCTCAAACGTGCGGCGTAACACGAGAATGAACCTCACTGGTTCTTGCTGAAGCTCAAACGTGCGGCGTAACACGAGAATGAACCCCAATGGTTCTTGCTGAAGCTCAAACGTGCTGCGTAACACGAGAATGAACCTCAATGGTTCTTACAGAAGCTCAAACGTGTGGCGTAACACGAGAATGAACCCCAATGGTTCTTGCTGAAGCTCAAACGTGCGGCGTAACACGAGAATGAACCTCATTGGTTCTTACAGAAGCTCAAACGTGTGGCGTAACACGAGAATGAACCCCAATGGTTCTTACAGAAGCTCAAACGTGCGGCGTAACACGAGAATGAACCTCATTGGTTCTTACAGAAGCTCAAACGTGTGGCGTAACACGAGAATGAACCTCAATGGTTCTTACAGAAGCTCAAACGTGTGGCGTAACACGAGAATGAACCCCAATGGTTCTTACAGAAGCTCAAACGTGCGGCGTAACACGAGAATGAGCCTCATTGGTTCTTACAGAAGCTCAAACGTGCGGCGTAACACGAGAATGAACCTCATTGGTTCTTACAGAAGCTCAAACGTGTGGCGTAACACGAGAATGAACCTCAATGGTTCTTACAGAAGCTCAAACGTGTGGCGTAACACGAGAATGAACCCCAATGGTTCTTACAGAAGCTCAAACGTGCGGCGTAACACGAGAATGAACCTCATTGGTTCTTACAGAAGCTCAAACGTGCGGCGTAACACGAGAATGAACCTCATTGGTTCTTACAGAAGCTCAAACGTGCGGCGTAACACGAGAATGAACCCCAATGGTTCTTACAGAAGCTCAAACGTGCGGCGTAACACGAGAATGAACCTCATTGGTTCTTACAGAAGCTCAAACGTGCGGCGTAACACGAGAATGAACCCCAATGGTTCTTACAGAAGCTCAAACGTGCGGCGTAACACGAGAATGAACCTCACTGGTTCTTACAGAAGCTCAAACGTGCGGCGTAACACGAGAATGAACCCCAATGATTCTTGCTGAAGCTCAAACGTGCTGCGTAACACGAGAATGAGCCCCAATGGTTCTTACAGAAGCTCAAACGTGCGGCGTAACACGAGAATGAACCTCATTGGTTCTTACAGAAGCTCAAACGTGCGGCGTAACACGAGAATGAACCCCAATGGTTCTTACAGAAGCTCAAACGTGCGGCGTAACACGAGAATGAACCTCATTGGTTCTTACAGAAGCTCAAACGTGCGGCGTAACATGAGAATGAACCCCAATGGTTCTTACAGAAGCTCAAACGTGCGGCGTAACACGAGAATGAACCCCAATGGTTCTTGCTGAAGCTCAAACGTGCTGCGTAACACGAGAATGAACCCCAATGGTTCTTACAGAAGCTCAAACGTGCGGCGTAACACGAGAATGAACCCCAATGGTTCTTGCTGAAGCTCAAACGTGCTGCGTAACACGAGAATGAACCCCAATGGTTCTTACAGAAGCTCAAACGTGCTGCGTAACACGAGAATGAACCCCAATGGTTCTTGCAGAAGCTCAAACGTGCGGCGTAACACGAGAATGAACCCCAATGGTTCTTGCTGAAGCTCAAACGTGCGGCGTAACACGAGAATGAACCTCATTGGTTCTTACAGAAGCTCAAACGTGCGGCGTAACACGAGAATGAACCCCAATGGTTCTTACAGAAGCTCAAACGTGCGGCGTAACACGAGAATGAACCCCAATGGTTCTTGCTGAAGCTCAAACGTGCGGCGTAACACGAGAATGAACCTCATTGGTTCTTACAGAAGCTCAAACGTGCGGCGTAACACGAGAATGAACCCCAATGGTTCTTACAGAAGCTCAAACGTGCGGCGTAACACGAGAATGAACCCCATTGGTTCCTGCTGAAGCTCAAACGTGCGGCGTAACACGAGAATAAGCCCCAATGGTTCTTACAGAAGCTCAAACGTGCTGCGTAACACGAGAAGGAACCCCAATGGTTCTTGCAGAAGCTCAAACGTGCGGCGTAACACGAGAATGAACCCCAATGGTTCTTGCTGAAGCTCAAACGTGCGGCGTAACACGAGAATGAACCCCATTGGTTCCTGCTGAAGCTCAAACGTGCGGCGTAACACGAGAATAAGCCCCAATGGTTCTTACAGAAGCTCAAACGTGCGGCGTAACACGAGAATGAACCCCAATGGTTCTTACAGAAGCTCAAACGTGCGGCGTAACACGAGAATGAACCCCATTGGTTCCTGCTGAAGCTCAAACGTGCGGCGTAACACGAGAATAAGCCCCAATGGTTCTTACAGAAGCTCAAACGTGCTGCGTAACACGAGAAGGAACCCCAATGGTTCTTGCAGAAGCTCAAACGTGCGGCGTAACACGAGAATGAACCCCAATGGTTCTTGCTGAAGCTCAAACGTGCGGCGTAACACGAGAATGAACCCCATTGGTTCCTGCTGAAGCTCAAACGTGCGGCGTAACACGAGAATAAGCCCCAATGGTTCTTACAGAAGCTCAAACGTGCGGCGTAACACGAGAATGAACCCCAATGGTTCTTGCAGAAGCTCAAACGTGCGGCGTAACACGAGAATGAACCTCATTGGTTCTTACAGAAGCTCAAACGTGCGGCGTAACACGAGAATGAACCCCAATGGTTCTTGCAGAAGCTCAAACGTGCGGCGTAACACGAGAATGAACCCCAATGGTTCTTGCAGAAGCTCAAACGTGCGGCGTAACACGAGAATGAACCCCAATGGTTCTTGCAGAAGCTCAAACGTGCGGCGTAACACGAGAATGAACCCCAATGGTTCTTGCAGAAGCTCAAACGTGCGGCGTAACACGAGAATGAACCTCATTGGTTCTTACAGAAGCTCAAACGTGCGGCGTAACACGAGAATGAACCCCAATGGTTCTTGCAGAAGCTCAAACGTGCGGCGTAACACAAGAATGAACCCCAATGGTTCTTGCAGAAGCTCAAACGTGCTTCGTAACACGAGAA